>NW_016910386.1:162739-236233 GCF_001483705.2 Eufriesea mexicana
GGGGGGGGGGCAGCAACAACGGTCTCGGCACGTTACGTTAAGTCTGGCCGTGTTCTGTTATGTGCTGTTAATCTGGCTTGGGCTTGGGTAGATTCGACTTTTCTGAGACACACAGCGATTATAAGGATTTCTGCGTTCTACTCTTCACTAATGTCCTCTGCTTGGCTCTGGGGAGGCCAGCAGTAGTGGCTGCAGCACATTACGTTGAGTCAGGTTACGCCCGACTATGTTACTATTGTTTATGTATGGAGAGGGTAGCTTTGACTTTAGTGCTATTGTCTGCTATTAGGTGGACCTCTGCGCCGTACAGTGATCTAACATTTTCAACTTGACTCTGGGAAGGGCAGCAATTGTGGCCTCGGCAAAGTATGTTGTGTTACGTTATGTTCAGTTAAGTTGGGTTTGGCTATATTTGGTTAGGGTAGCTTTAACTCTTCTGTTGTACACAGCAGTTCGTTGGCCTTCGGCGCTGTACTGTGCTCTAGTAAGCCCGGCTCGGCTTTATGGAGGTCAGCAATACTGGTCGCGGTACGCTTTGTTTCAGCTGTTTTATGTTTGTTAATGTTACGTCTGGATAGGTTAGGAGAAGATAGCTTTGACTTTAGTGCTATAGTCTGCCATTAGGTGGATTTCTTCGACGAACAGAGCTCTGACATTTTCAGCTTGGCTCCGGGAAGGCCATCAATAGTAACCTTGGCTCGTTACGTTGTGTCTGGCTACTATCTGCTTCGCTGAGTTAAGCTAAACCTTGTTAGGATAGCTTTAACTTTTGTGCTCTACAGTGCTATTCGGTGGACTTCTGCCCTCTACTGCTCTCTAGTATGTCCTGCTTGTCTCTGGGGATGCAAGCAATAGTGGTCGCGGCACGTTAGGCCGAGTTGTGTAACCTTTGTTTACGTTCCGATTGGTTAGGTTAGGAGAGGATATCCTTGACTTCAGTGCTCTAGTCTGTTGTTAAGAGGATTTCTGCGCCACACAGTGCACTAATGCTTTCAGCATGGGTCCGAGAGTTCCAGCAACAGTGGCCCCTGCACGCTGCGTTGAGTCATGCTACATTCGGTTATGTTGGGACAGGCTAAGCTTGGTCTGGGTAGCTTTAACTTTTGCGCTGTACACTGCCATTGGGTAGATTTCTACGGACTACTGTGCTCTAATATGCTCCGATTGGTGTGGAGGCCAGCAATAGCGGTCGTGGCAAGTTTGTTTGAGTTATATTTCTTTCGGTTATGTTACGTTTGGTCATGTTAGAATAGGATAACTTTGACTTTTGTGCTATACACTACTACACGGTGGATTTCTGCGCTCTTCATTGCTCTACTATTCTGCGCTCGACTCTGGGGAGACCATCAATAGCGGTCGTGGCGCGATAGGTTGAGATACGTTCCGTTTGGTTAGGACAGATTAGTTTACGTTTGGTTAGAATGGCTTTGACTTTTGCGTTATAAACCTCTATTTGGCGGCTTTCTGCGCTCTGCTGTATTATACTATACCTTGCTCGACTGTTGGGATGCTAGCGATAGTGGTCATGGCACGATGGTTTGTGCTAGGCTACGTTCGGTGATATTACGATTGGTCAGCTTAGGGTGGAATAGCTTTGGTTCTTGTGTTGTACACCACTGTTCGGAGGATTTTACGCTCTACATTGCTCTACTGTACTCTGCTCGTATCTGGGTATGTCAGCAGTATTGTACTGGGCATTTTGGGTCGAATTAAGCAGCGTTCGTTGAGGTTATGTTAGTTTGGGTTAGGTTTGTATTGCTTTGACTATCGTGCTGTAGACTGTTTTTCGGTGGACCTCTGCGTTCTGCTGTGCTCTAGTATTTTCTGCTTGTCTCTGGGAATGCAAAAAAGGGGTGTCTTGGCACGTTAGGTTGAGTTAGCCTACGTTTGGTAAGGCTAGTTTAGGTCAGGTTGGTTCAGGGTTTCTATGACTTTTGGGATATACTCTGCCATTTGTTTGCTTTCTGCGCTCTCCTATGCTCCAGCATGATCGGCCTGTCTCTGGGGAGGCAAGCAACTCTGGTCCTGGAACGTTATGTTTAGCTAGGGTACGTTTGCTTATATTATGTTTGGCTAGGTTAAGACAGGATAGAGTTGACTTTTGTGCTATAGACAGCTGTTTGATGGATTTCTTCGCATACTCTGCTCGGTTTTGGGGAGGCCAGCAATGGTAGTCCCGGCACGTTAGGTTGAGTTTGGGTACGTTTGGTTAGGTTACGCTTGCTTGGGTTATATCTGAATAGATTTGGTTTTGGTGCCATACAACGCCTTTCCGTGGATTTCAGCGCTCTACATTGCTCTACTATACACTGCTCGACTCTCGGGAGGACATCAATAGTGGTCGAGGAACATTAGTTTGGGTTAGATTGTGTTTGGCTAGGTTAGGTTACGATGTGTTATGTTATTATAGCTTCAACTTTTGTGCTGCAAAATGTGATTCCATGGGATTCTGCGCTCTTCAGTGCGCGATCTCACATTGCTTGTATCTGTGAATGCCGGGAATGATGCTCTCGACACGTTAGGCTGTGTTATGTTATGTTTGGTTATGTTAGGTTTAGCTGGATTTGGTGACGATAGCTTCGACTATTGTGCTATGCATTGTGTTCCTATGGATTTCTGCGCTCTATTCCCCTCTAATATCTTATGCTTGGCCATGCGCAGGGCATTAATGGTGGCCTCGGCACGTGAGGATGAGTTGCGCTACGTTTGGCTGCGTTACACTTGGTCAGGTTAGGATAGGATAGCTTTGATTTTTGTGATATACACTGCTATTCGGAGGACTTCCGCGTTATACCCTGCTCTACTATACTCCGTTCGACACTCGGGAGGCCAGCATCAGTGGTCGCGGCACATTAGGTTGTGTTGTGTTGCGGTTGGTTAAGTTAGCTTAAGTTATGTTTGGTTCTGATTCCTATGACTTACGTGCTATACACTGTTATTCGGTGGATACCCGCCCTATACTGCGCCCTACTCTAATCTGCTTGGAATTGTGGAAGTCAGCAGTGGTGGTTGCGGCACGTTAGGTTGAGTTCGATTTCGTTTGGTCAGGTTAGGTTATGCTTGGTTAGGTTGGGCTTTCATTGACTTTTGTGCTACATGCTGCTACTCTCTGGACGTCTGCCATCTGCTGTGCGCTGTAACACTCTGCTAGTCTCCGGGGACGTCAGGAATGGTGGTCGCGTCACGTTTGGTTTTGTTATGCCACGAATGGTTGTGTAAGGTGTTGTTATGTTAGGACAGGATAGCTTTGGCTTTTGTGCTGTACGCTGCTATTCGGAGGATTTTTGCGCTCTACCGTGCACCAATATGCTGCGCTTGGCTTCGGGAGGACATCAACTCTGGTCGTGGCAGGTTTGGTTCAGCTGTGCTACGTTCGGTTTGCTTCAGTTAGGATAAGATCGGTTAGGATATCTTTGCTTTTTCTGCTATATACTGCAATGCGGTGTATTACTGCGCTCTACTGTGCTGTAGTATATTCTGCTTGAATCTGGTGGGACTACCAATATTCGTCTCAGCACGTTAATCTGAGTTATGTTCCGCTTGGTTAGGTAAGGATAGGGTAGCTTAGGCTTTTGTGCTGTACACTGCACTTCGGCGGATTTCTGCGCTCTACATTGCTCTACTATACCCTGCTCGACTCTCGGGAGGCCAACAACGGTCGTCGCGGCACTATAGGCTTTGTTAGATTACGTTTGATTGGGTTAGTTTGGGTTAAGTTTGGTTAGGATGACAGTGACTTTTGTGCTATGCACCGTTCTTCCATGTACTCCTGCTCTCTGCTGCTACCTAACATGTACTGAATTGCGCTGTGGTGGCCAGAAGTAGTGGCCGCGGCACGTTAGGTCGAGTTATGTTACGTTCGGTTAGGTTGTGTTAGCACGGGTTGGGTTTGGATAGCTTTGATCTTTATGCTATTCACTGCCATTCTATTGGCTTCTGCGCACCACTTTCATCTAATATGTTCTGCCTGTCTCTGCGGAGGCCAGGAATGGAGGTCGCTGCACGTTAGACTTTGTCATGCTACGCATGGTTAGGCCATGCTTGGCTGTGTTTGGTGGGGATAGCTTTGACTTTTGAGCTGTACACTGCCATTCGATGGATTTCTCCGGGCAACTGTGCTCAAATATGCTCTTTTCCGCTCTGTCGAGGCCAGAGACAGAGGCCGTGGCATGTTCGGCTGAGGCAGATTACGTTTGGTTAGCCTATGTTAGCATGGTTTAGGTTTGGATATCTTTGACTTTTCCGCCATACACTGCAATTTTACAGATTTCTGCGCCCTTCTCTCGTCTGAAGTGTTTTGCATGGCGCTGAGGAGGCCAGCAATGGCGGTCGCGGCACGATAGGTTGAGCTACATTACGCATGGTTACGTTACCTCACGTGTGGTTAGTCTGGAGTAGCGTCGACTTTGGAGCTGGACAAAGCTATTCCATGGACTTCTCCGCTCTAGGTTGCGCTACTACGATCTGCTTTTCTCTGGGGACGCCATGTATGGTGGTCGCAGCACGTTAGGTTATGCCATGTTACGCTTGGTTAAGCTTGGTTTGGTTCAGTTTGGTTGGGGTAGCTTTTAGTTATGTGCAAGACGCTGCTATTTGGTTGATTTCTACCCTCTACTGTGTTCAATTATTCTCCTGTTTTCTCTCGGGAAGCCAGTAGTTGCGGCTGCGGCGCGTTAGGTTGGGCCATGTTACGTTTCTCTAGGCAAGGTTTCTTTGGGTTCGTTTCGGAAATCTTTGTCTTTTGTGCTATGCACCGACACACAATGGACGTCTGCGCACTAGCCTCCTCTAATATGCACTGATTTGCGATGGGTTGCCAGCAATAATGCTGTAGGCTCGTTAGGATGAGTTAGGTTACGTTTGTCTATGGTGCGTTCGGTAATCTTGGTGTAGGGTACATTTGTCTCTTGTGCTGTACACTGCAATTCGGTCGATATCGGCGCCCTGCATTGCTCTACTAGCCTCCGCTGGCCCCTGAGGAGGCCAGCAACTGTGGTCGTGTCATGTTGGTTTGAGTTACGTTACGTTTGGATAGGTTAGGCCTCTTTGGGTTAGGTTGTGACAAATTTGACTTCTGTGCTACACGCTGCAATTCTATGGATTTCTGCGATCTACTGTACTCTAATGGGCACTGCCTGACTCTGTGGAGGCCTGCAACCCTGGTCCCGGCAAGATAGTATGAGCTATGTTACGTTTGGCTTGGCTTGGTTTGGTTATGCCAGGAAATCATAGCTTTGACTATTGCGCTGTACACTTCTATTCGGCCGACACCTGCGATCTGCATTGTTCTGATAACCTCTGCTGTCTATCGGAAGGCCAGTGATAGTAGTCGTTGCACGTTTGGGTGGGTAGGTTTCGCTAGGGTAGGTTACGTTAGGTAACGTTTTGTTCGGATGGCTTCGACATTTATGCTATGCAACGCTATTCCGTGCATTCCTGACATTGCTCTACTATGCTCCGCGCGACTCTCCGCATGCCACCAATTTTGGTCCAGGCACGTTAGGTCGAGTTAGGTTACGTTTGGTAGGGTAAGGTTTGGCAAGGTTTGGCCACGATAGGTTTGACTTTCGGGCTGTACACGGTCATTCGGAAGATTCCTGCCCACCATTGTGCCATAGTATGTTCTACCTGGCTCTGCGGATGCAAGCAATAGATGTCTCGGTCGCTTAGGCTTAGTTATTCTGCGTTTGTCCTTGGTAGGTTTGGTCTGGTCTGGTTAGGATGGCTTTGGCTTCTGTGCTCTAAACTACTATTCGGCGGACTCCTGCGCTCTACTGTAATCTAATATTCTCTGCTTTGTTCTGGGTAGGCCAGGAATAGTGGCAGCGGCGCGTTATGTTTGGTTAGGTTACTTTTGGCACGGTTAGGTTTGTTTGCGTCTGGTTAGAATGTCTTTGACTTTTGTGCTATACACTGCCATTTAACGGACTTCTGGGATCTACTCTCCTCTAATATGCTATGCTTGGCGATAGGGAGGCAAGCAGTTGTGGTCTAGGCACATTAGGTTTTGTCAGGTTACGTTTGGCTGTGTCACGCATGGTTTGGTTACATTAGGTTGTCTTTGAATTATGTGCCGTAAACTTTAATGCGGTTGATTAGTTCGGTCTACTTTGCTATATTATATTCTGCTTGACTCTGGTGAGGCAAGCAATAGCGGCCTCGGCTCGTTAGGTAGATCTATGCTACATCCGGCTTTGATACATTTGGTTACGTGATCATATGGTAGCATCCACTGTTGTGCTATGCACTGCGACTCTACGGATCTCTGTACCCTATTCACCGCTAATACGTTCTGCTTGGCTTTGAGGAGGGCAGTAATAGTGTTCTCGGCAGGATAGGCTGAGATATGTTGCGCTTGGTTAAGTTACGATTGGTTAGGATAGGATAGGATAGCTTAGACTCTTGTGTTATACACTGTGCTCCGGCGTATTTCTGCGCTCTACATGGCAGTAGTGTACTCTGCTCGGCTCTCACGAGGCCAACAATGGTGGTCGCGACACGTAAGGGTCAGACAGAATACGTTTGCCTTTGTTAGGTTACGTTGCGTTAGGTTAGGATATCTTTGTCTTATGCGCGACACACAGCTATTCTGTGGACATCCGCGCTCTTCTGAGCGCCATCGCACTCTGCTCTCCTCTTCGAACGCCAGGAGTGGTGTTCTCGGCAAGTTAGGTTGTGTTATCTTTCGTTTGGTTGCGTCACGCTGGCTAGGTTAGGATAGGATAACTTTGACTTTTACGCTATGCACGGCCACTCGGTGGACTACTGCCCTTCACATTTCTCTACTATAATCTGCTCGACTCTGTAGGTACCAGCAGCAGCAGTCGTGTCGCGATAGGTTGAGTTTGGTCACGTTTGGTTGGGTTAGGTTAGGTTACGTTTGGTAAGGGTGGCCTTGACTTCCGTGTTATATAATGCTATTTGGTGGATTGTTGAACTCTAATCCGGTCTAATGTGTTCTGCTTGTCTCTGGGGAGGCAAGCAACTTTGGTCCAGGCAAGTTATGATAGGTTAAGGTACGTCTGCTTTTATTACGTTTTGCTAGGTTAAGGCAGGATATAGCTCACTTTTGTGCTATTGACAGCTATTCGGTGGATTTCTTTGCTACTCTGCTCTGTTCTGTGGAGGCCAGTAATAGTGGTCCCGGCGCGTTAGGTTGAGTTAGGGTACGATAGGTTAGGTTACGTTTGCTTGGGTTGTACCTGCACAGATTCGATTTTGGTGCCATACCCTGCTATTCCATGGATTTGAAACCTCTAGGTTGCAGTAATATTCTCTGCTCGACTCTCGGGCGGACTGCAATTGTAACCGAGGCACGTTAGGTTGGGTTAGATTATGTTTGGCTAGGTTAGGTTACGATGTGTTATGTTATGATATCTTCGACTTTTGTGCTACACAATGCCACTCTGAAGGTTTCTGCGCTTTCAGTGCACGATCTCGCAATGCTTGTATCTGTGGACGCCAGGAATAATGCTCCTGGCACGTTTGGCTGTGTCATGCCATGTTTGGCTGTGTTTGGTGGGGTTAGATTTGACTTTTGTGCCGTACGCTGCTGTTCCTTCAGTTTCAGCGTCCTACATTGCTCTGCTACGCTCTGCTTGGCTCACGTGAGGCCAGCGATACTGGTCGTAGCTCCCCAGTCCGTGTTACGCTACGTTTGGTCATATTAAGGATCGCTATGTAAGGAGGCGATAGCTTTGACTTTTGCGCTGCACGCTGCTATTCTGCAGATTTCATCTCTCTACAGTACTCTAGCATATTCTGCTTGGCTCTGGGGGGGGGGCAGCTACACTGGTCTCTGCACGTTAGGTTTAGTTAAGCTACCTTCGGTTGTGTTACGTATGGTTACGCTGCGAGAGGGTAGCTTAGACTATTGTGCCATGCTCTGCGATTCTACTGATTTCGGCGCACTTCTCCCTTCTAAAATGTCCTGCTTGGCCCTGGTGAGGGCAACAATAGTGGTCACATGACGTTATTCTGTGTTATGCTACGTTTCGTGACGTTACGTTTGGCCTGGTTAGGATAGGATAGCATTGACTTTCACACTGCACACCGCTATACCGACGGCTTCTGCGGTACACCGTGCTCTAATATGATCTGCATGCTCTGTGTAGGCCAGCAATTGTGTTCCCGGCACGTTAGGATGCGTTGTGTTAGGTTTGGCATGGCCAGGTTGCGTCAGGCTTGGCTAGGATAGCTGTGACCTTTGTGCTGTACGCTGCTGTTCGGGCGATTCCAGCGCTCTGCATTGCGCTGCTGGTCTCTGCTTGTCCGTGGGGTGGCCAACAATAGTGGTCGTGGCATGTTTGGTTGGGTTAGGTTACGTTCGGTATCGTTAGGGTTGGCAAAGTTTGGCTAAGGTGGCTCTGACGCTTGTGGTATACACTGGTATTCGTAGGATTTCCACGCACGATGGTGCTCTAGTATCTTCTGCTCGGCTTTAGGGAGGCCAGGAGTAGTGGTCTCTGCATGTTGGTCAGGATTATGTTACGTTTGGTTATGCTACGTTTGGTTAGGTTGGGACAGGATTGCATTGCCTTTTGTGCTATACACCGCTTTTCGGTGGATTTTTGCGCCCTACATTGCCCTACTGTACTTTGCTTGACTTTGGGGAGGCCATTGGTGGTGCTGTAGCGACGTTAGATTGAGCTACGCTGCGTCTTGTTAGGTTACATTTGTTTGGTTTAGGCTTGGATTGCCTTGACATTTGTGCTAAACACTGATGCACATTGAATTTCTGCGCTCTACTGTGCCCTAGTATGATCTGCTTGGCTCTGGGGTGCTCAGTAATGGCGGTGTCTGCTCGCAGGGTAGAGTTATATTACGAATGGCTTGGCTAGGTTCGGACAGGTTTGGATTGGGTGGCTACGACCTTTGTCCTTTACACTGCTGTTCGTTCGATATCTGCGCTCTGCGTTGCTCTACTAGTATCTGCTTGTCTCAGGGGATGCCAGCAATATTGTATGTGGCATGATTGGCTTAGCTTATTTACGTTTGGTTAGGTTGTGTTTGGTTAACTTCGGTTAGGACGGGTTTGACTTCTGTGCTATACACTGCTATTCGGTGGATTACTTGGCTTTGCTGTGCCCTAGTACATTCTGCATGGCTATGGGGATGCCAGCACTATTGGTCCCGGAACGTTAGTCTGTGCCAGGTTGCGTCTGGTTATTTTATGTTTGGCTTGGTTAGGATACTATAGCTTTGACTCTTCTACTATACACTGCTATTCGGTGGATTTCGGCCTCTAATGCGATCTAATATTCCCTTGTTTGGCCCGGGAATGCCAGAAATTGCGGCCGCGGTGCGTTATGTCGAGATATGTTACGTTTGGTTTTGTTGGGTTTATTAAGGGCTAGATTAGGGTGTCTCTGACTTTCTTGCTTCACACTGCAATTCTATGGACCTCTGTGCTCTCCTCTCCTCTAATATGCTCTGCTTGGCGCATGGGAGTGTGGCAATAGTACTCTCGTCACGTTAGGTTTACCTATGTGTCGTTTGGTCAGGTAAAGCTTGTTTAGGTTATGATAGGTTAACTTTGCCTTTTTTGCTATTCACTGCTATTCGGTGGATTTCTGCGCTCTTCATTGCTCTACTATACTATGCTCGACCATGGGGAGGCCAGTAATGGTGGTCTCTGCACGTTAGGCTGAGTTAGGCTACGTTTGGTGAGGTTACGTTAGTCTGGTATAGGTTTGGATTGCTTTGAATATCGTGGTATAGACTGCTTTTCGGTGGACCTCTGCGCACTGATGTGCTGTAGTATCTTCTGCTTGGCTCTGAGGAAGCCAGTAATAATGGTATCGGCGCGATGGATTTAGATAGGATACGTTTGTCTAGGTCGTGTTTTCTCTGGTTAGGTATGATTAGCATCGACTTTTCTGCTATACACCGCGATTCCATGGGCTTCTGCGCTATACTGTGCGCTGCAACACTCTGCTTGTGACTGAGTACGACAGGAATAGTGGTCGTGGCAAGTTAGGTTGAGTTATTTTACGTTCAGCCAGGCTAGGCTTGGGCACGTTTGGCTGGGATAGCTTTGACTTTTGCGCTATACTCTGCCCTCCAATAGATTTCTGCGCTATGCATTGCTCTACTGTAGTCTGCTCAACATTCGGGATGAGGGAAATTGTGCTCGTGGCCCGTTAGGTTCAGTTAGGTTACGTTTGGTTGTGTTAGGTTAGGATAAGCTTGGTCTTGGTAGCTTTGACTCATGAGCTATACACCGTTTTCCGGTGGATACCTGCCCTCTTCTGTGCTATTCTCTAATCTTCTAGGCCCCGGGGGTCAGCTATACTTGTCGCGGCACGTTAGGTTGAGCTATATTACGTTTGATTAATTAAGACTTGTTAAGGCTAGGAGAGGGTAGCTTTGTCTTTCGCGCTATTCACTGCTATTTAGTGGATTTCTGCGCTCTGCTGTGAGGTAATATTCCCTGCTTTGATCTGGGAATCATTGAAATAGTGGCGGCGGCGCGGTAGGTCGTGTTATGTTATGTTCGGTTAGGTTAGGATTGTTTGGGTTGTGTAAGGATACCTTTGAATTTCGTGCAATACTATGCCGCTGTATGGAACTCTGCGATCTACTCTCCTCTAATATGTCCTGATTGGCGGTTGAGAGGGCAGCAATTGTGGGCTAGGCACGTTAGGTTGGGATTGGTTACGTTTGACTAGGTTAAGTAAGGTCAGATTAGGCTGGGGTACCTCCTACTTTTTGCTGTACACTACTATTCGGGAGATTTCAGCGTTCCACATTTCTCTGCTATACTCTTCCTAGCTCTCGCGCTGGCAGCAATGCCGGACGCGGCACGTCATGTTGGGTTACAGTACGTCAGCACATATTACGTTAGGTTAGGTGAGGATAGGGTAGCCGTGGCTTTTGTGCTATACGTGGCATATCGGTGTATTTCTGCGCTCTACTGTGCCCCAATATGCTCTGCTTGGGGCAGCGGAGGCCAGTAATAGTGGTCTCGGCCCGTCATGATGGGTTGTGTTGCGTTTGGATAAGTTATGTTCGTTTGGGTTAGGTTTGAATAGATTTGACCTTCGCGGTATACTCTGATATTCGGTGGATTTCTACGCTCTACTGTGCTCTAGTATGTTCTTCATGTCTCTGAGGAAGCGAGTAATAGCGATATCGATGCGGTAGATTGACATAGGGTACGTTTGGTCCTGTTATGCTGGCTTTGGTTTGGATTGGATATCTTCGACTCTTCAGCTATACGCTGCGGTTCAATGGATTTCTTCGCTCTACTCTACCCTATTATGCTCGGCGTTGCTATGTGGAGGCCATCAATACTGGTCACGGCACGTTAACTTGAATTTAGTTACGTTTGGTTAGGTTAGGTTCGGCTGGGTTAGGTCAGAATGGCTTCGACATCAGCGCTCAAGTCCTATGGACTTCAGTGCTCTTCTGTGCTCTATCATATTCTGCTTGTCTCTGTGGAAGCTAGCAATAGTGGACGCGGCACGCAATGATTAGATACTCTACATTTGGTTAAGTTACGTTCGGCCTTGTCAGGTTAGGATACCATTGACTTTAGTGCTATACGCAGTTATTCGGTGGGTTCCTGCCCTCCACTGCGATGTATTCTAATCAGAGAGTCCCTAGGAAGCCGGAAATAGTGGCCGCGGCACGTAACGTTGGGTTTGTCTACGTTAGATTAGGATATGTTAGTTTAGGTTAGATAGGGTATTCCCTTACTTTTCTGCTGTACACTGCAATTCTACGGATTTCTGCGCCCCACTCTCCTCTGATGTTTTCGGCTAAGCTCTAGCGAGGCCAGCAATTGTGATGGTGGCACGTTAGGTTGTGTTCTATTACGTTTGGTAGTGTAACGATTGGTTAGGTTAGGATATGTTGACTTTCACTTTTGTGGTACGTACTGGTTTTCGGTTGACTTCTCCACTCTGCTACGCTCTAATATGCTATACTTGGCTCTGGGGAGGCCGGAAATTGTACCCGCGGCATGTTAGGCTCTGTTAAGTTACGTTTGGCTAGTTCATGATAGCATGGGTAAGGTTCCTATAGCTTTGATTTTTCTGCTATACAATGTGATTCTATGGACTGCTGCGCTGTATTGTGCGCTGCAACTCTCTGCTTGTGTCTGTAGACTGCAGGAAAGACCGGGTACGATTGGTTATGTTACATTGGCTTACGTTTGGGCAGGATGGCTCCGACTTTTGCGTTGTACACGTATAATGGGTGGAATTCTGCGCTCTGCTGTGCTGTAGTATGCCCTGCTTGGCTCTATTGAGGCCAGAAGTACTGGCCGCTGCAAGTTAGTCTGAGTCAGGTTACGTTTGGGTAGTTTATGTCAACATGGGTACGGTAAGGATAGCTTTGATGTTTCTTTTACACGCTGCGGTCCTATGGATTCCTGCGCCCCACTCTCCTGTTATATGTTCTGCGTGGCGCTTAGGAGGCCAGCAACTGTGGTCGCGCCCCATTAGTTTGAGTCAGATTACGTTTGTTTTGTTTAGGCTTTGTTAGGTTAGGACGGGATAGCTTTGAGTTCTGTACTATACACTGCCATTCGGTGGATTTCCGCGCTCTTCGTTGCTCTTCTATACCCTACTCGTCTATGGGGAAGCCATCAATGGACGGTCGTGGCACGGTCGGTTGGGTTGTGTATCGACTCGTTAGGTCAGGTTAGGTTAGGTTAGGTTAGGATGCCTCCGACTTTTGTGCTATATACTGCTATTCGTTGAGTTTCGGCGCTGCACTCTGCTGTATTATGTTTTGCCTGTCTCTTGGGAGGCCAACAATGCTGTTCGTGGCACGTTTGCTTGAGTTAGGTTCCGTTCGTCTCGATTAGGTTAGGATATGCTTTATCAACATAGGTTCGGCTTTGCGTGCTATACGCAGCTATTCTGTGCATCCATGCGCTCTACTGAGCACTAGTATATTCCGTTCGGATATGCGGAGGCCAGCTGTAGTGGTCTCGGCACGATAGTTTGTGTTACGATGCGTAGTGTTATGCAACGTTTGGTTAGGTTAGGAGAGGGTAGCATTGACTTTTGTTCTATACGCCGATATTCGAAGGTCGTCTACGCTCTACGTTTCTCTACTGTTCTCTGCGCGACTCTCGGGAGGCCAGTAGTAGTTGTCCCGGCAAGTTAGTTTGTATTGTACTACGTTTGGCTAGGTTACGCTTGTTTCGGTTAGTTTTGGGCAGCTTCTACTTTTGTGCTGTACACAGCTGTACGTTTAATTTATGCGCTCTACTGTGCTCCAGTATGTTCTGCTTGTCACAGCGGAGGCCAGCAATGGTGGTCTCGACACGCAAGTTTGTGTTATGTTACGCGTGGATGCCATGTTCGTATAGGCTTGGCTAGTATAGCTTTAACTTTTGTGCTACACATTGCTATTCGGTCGATATGTGTGCACTGCATTACTCTACTAGGTTCTGCTTGTATCCGCGGAGGCCGGCAAAAGCGGTCGTGGTAGGTTCCGTTAAGATATGTTACTCTCGGTCAGGCAAAGTTAGGTTATGCTTGGATAGGATGGATCTGACTTTTCTGCTATACACTGCTATTCGGTGGACTTCTGCGCACTACTGCGCTCTAGTATATTTCGTTTTGCTGTGGGGATGCCAGCGGTAATGGTCTCGGCACGTTATTCTGAGCTATGTTGCGATCGGTTATGTTACGCTTGGTTAGTTTGGGAAAGGGTAGCTTAGACTTTTGTGGTACTCACTGCTATTCGGGGTATTTCTGCGCTCTACATTGCTGTACTATGCTCTGCCCCGCCCTCGGGAGGGCACCAATAGTGTCCGTGGCACGTTACTTTTAGTCATATTACGTTTGGCTTGGTTATGCTCTGCCCCGCTCTCGGGAGGGCACCAATAGTGTCCGTGGCACGTTACTTTTAGTCATATTACGTTTGGCTTGGTTAGGATACGATGTGTTAGGCTAGGATAGCTTCGACTTTTGTGCTGCACGTTGCTATTTGATGGACTTCTGCGCTCCTCTGTGCGCTATTGCAATACGCTTGCCTCTGTGGGCCCCAGGAATAGTGCTCTCGGCACGTCTGTTTGAACTATGTTACGTTGGTTACGTTACGTTCGGTTAGGCTTGGTTAGGATAGATTTGACAATTGTGCCGTGCACAACAGTGCGGCTGATTTATGCGCGCTCCTTTGCTCTAGTATATTCTGTTTTACTCTGTGCAGGTCAGCGATAGTGGTCTAGGCACGTTAGGTTGGGTTAGGCTACGTTTGGTTGTGTTACGTTTGGTAAGGTTAGGATAGGATAACTTTTGATTTCTGTGCTAAACACTGTTATTCGGAGGGTTCCCACGCTCTCCATGGCTCTACCTTGTTCTGCTCGGCTCTGGCGTTATCGGCAATAGTGGCCTCGTCTCGTTAGGCTTAGTTATTTCATGTTCTGTTAGGTTAGGCTAGGCCTGGTTAGGTTAGGGTACCTTTGACGTCTGTGATATACACTGCTATTTGGTGCCTCTCTGCGCTTTACTGTGCTCTCGTACACGCTGATTGGCTCTGGGGAATACAGCAATAGTGGCCTCGGCACGATAGTTGGAGTGGTGTCACGTTTGGTTATATCTGCGCTCTACTGTTCTCTAATACGCTCTGATTTTTGCCGGGGAGGCCAGCAACAGCGGTACCGGCACGATAGGCTAAGTCATGTTCCGCTTTGCCATACTACGTTTGGATCTTGTAGGATAGGATGGCCTCCTCATTTGCGCTATACACTGCTGTTCGGCGGATTTCTACGCTCTACGTCGCCCTACTATACTCCGCTCGACTCTGGGGTGGCAGGTTATAGTGGTCTCGGCCAGTTTGGTTTAGATAGGTTACGTTTCAATTCGTCATGTTTGTTTGGTTCAGGTTTGGATAGATTTGACTTTCGCAGCATACGCTGCTTTTCGGAGGATTCCTACAGTAACCTGTGCTCTAGTGTGTTCTGCTTAGCTCTGGGGAGCCCAGTAATAGTGGACTCAGCATGATAGGTTGAAATAGGATAAGTTTGGTTAGGTTACGTTAGCTGTGGTTTGGTCCTTATAGCTTCCACTTTTCTGCTATACACAGCGATTCTATTGATACCTGTGCCCTACTCCACTCTATTATGCTCTGCTTGGCTCGGTGGAGGCCAGCAATACTGGTCGCGGCCCGTTAACTTGGGATTGGTTACATTTGGGTAGTTTAGGTTCGGTTGGGTTAGGTTAGGATAATTTCAACATACGTCCTCTACACTGATATCCTATAGACTCCTGTGCTCCACTGTGCTCTATCATATTCTGCTTCTCCCTGGGGAAGCCAGCAATAGTGGTCGCGGCACGTTACGTTTAGTTACTCTACGTTTGGTTAGGTTAGGTTCGGTCTTGTCAGGTTAGGCTATCATCTTCTCTTGCGCTGTACGCAGTTGTTACGTGTGTTCCTGCCGTACACCTCGCTCTAATCTAATGTGTTAGACCCTGGGGAGACCGTAATTGGTGGCTGCGGCACGTTTCTTTGAGTTTGGCTACCTTATGTTATGTTATGCTTGTTTGTGTTCCGTTTGGATATCTTTGACTTTTCTGCAGCACAGTGCGGTTATATGTATTTCTGCGCCCATCTCTCCTGTAATATGTTCTGCTTGGCTCTGTGAAGGCCAGAAATAGCGGCCGCGGCTAGATAGTTTGAGTTAGGTTACGTTTGGTTAGTTTACGCTAGCATTGGTAGGTTCTGATAGCTTTGATTTTTCCGCCATACCCTGCGTTTCTGTGGATTTCTGCGCCCTACTCTCCTCTAATATGCTCTGCGTTGCCAGCAATGCCAGCAATAGTGATCGCGGTATATAACGTTGTTAGATGACGTTTGGTCAGGTTATGTTTGGTTAGGTTAGGGAGGTATAGCTTTAATTTTTGAGCTATATAATGCAATTCGGTGGATTCCAGCGCTCCACATGGCCTTGCTATACTCTGTTCGATGATCGGGATGCCAGGAATAGTGGTCGCCGCACTTTAGGTTGAGTTAGGCTTCGTACGGGTATGTGCCGATTGGTTTGGTTAGGAGAGGATAGCTTTGACCTTTGCGCTATGCGTCCTTTCTCGGGGGATTGCTGCGCTCTACTGTGCTGTATCACACTCTGCTCATGTCTGTGGACGCCAGGAATTGTGGTTGCGTCACGATAAGTTGAGATATGTTACGTTTGGTTAGGATGGCTTCGAATTTCATGCTATACACTGCCAGTCTATGGACCTCTACGCGCTACTCTCCTCTAACATGTTCTGCTTGGCGATGCGGAGGACAGCAACAGAAGCCTAGGCACGTTAGTTTTGCGTTGTGTCACGTTTGGTTAGGTCAGGTTAGGTCAGGTTATTTTGGGTTAGATTTTACTTTTTTGCTTTACACCAAATGCGGCGGATTTCTGCGCTCTTTTGTGCTCTAAATTATTCTCCTGGTCTCTGGAGGGACCAGTAATAGTGGTATGGGCACGTTAGGTTGAGTTATGTTACGTTTGGTTATGTTACGTTTGGTTTGGTTAGGATAGGATAGCTTTGGACTTCGTGTCATACACTGCTATTCGGTGCATTTTTACGCGCTATATTGCTGTACTATACTTTACTAGACTCTGGCTAGTCTAGTAATATCTTTCTCGGCACGTTGTGTTGAGTTATGTTACGTTCGGTTATGTCAAGTTATGTTAGGATAGGAGAACGTAGCTTTGACTTTTGTGCCACCCACCGTTATTCCGTGGATTTCTGAGCTCTAGTGTGCTCTACTATACTCTACTCGACCCTGAGTAAGACAGCAGTTGTGGTCCCGGCGCGTTGTGTTCAGTTGAGGTATGTTCGTTTCTGTTACGTTTGGCTAGGTTAGGTTAGGGTAGCTTTGACTTTTAAGCTTTGCACTGATTTTCGTTGGGTTTCTGCGCTCTACAATGCTCAAATATTCTCTACTCGACTCTCGTGGTAACAGCAATAGCGTTCGCCGCACGTCTGGTTGGGCTCCTTTACGTCCGCTTATGTTACATTGGCTAGGTTAGGGCAGGATAACTTAGACTTTTGTGCTATACACTGCTATTCGGCGGATTTCTATGCTCTACTGCGATCAAATATTCCTTGCTTTGGTCTGGGTATGCCAGAAATGGTTGCCGCGGAGCGCTAGTTTGTGCCACTTTACTTTCGTTTAGATTAGGTTTGTTTGTGTTAGGTTAGGGTATCTTTGATTTTTGTGCGATACACCGCAATTCTATGGTCCTCTGCGCTCTGCTCCCCTTAACATGCTCTGCCTGGCTCTTGGGATGCCTGCAATGGAGCTCCCGGTATGTTAGTTTGAGTTACGTTGCGTTTGGTTATGTTAGGATACGTTAGACCATGTTAGGTTAGTTTAGGACAGGTTAGGTCAGGACATCTTTGACTTTTGTGATAGGCAATGCTATGTGATTTATTACTTCGCTCTTCTCCGCTCTAGTGTATTCTGCTTTGCTCCGGGGAGAAAAGAAGTTGTGGTCTCGGCGCGTTAGGTATACCTAAGCTACATTCGGTTACGTTAAGTGTGGCTATGTTGGTATGGTGTAGCTTCGATCATTGCGCTATGCACAGCGATTCCATGAACTCCTTCGCTCTACTTTCCTCTAATAAGTTCTGCTCGGCTGTAAGGAGGGCAGCAATATAGGTCTCGGCACGTCAGGAAGGGTTATCTTACGCTGGATTACGTTGCGTTCGGTTTGGTTAAGATGGGATAGCTTTGACTTTTGTGCTACCAGTGCTATACGGTGAACTTCTGCGCCCGGCTGTGCTGTAGCATATTCTGCTTGGCTATGGGGGGGGGGGCAACTACAGCGGTCTCGTCATGTTAGTTTGTGATAGTTAAAGTTTGGTTGTGCTACGTTAGGTTAGCTTAGGATAGGATAGCTTCGACTTTTACGCTATACACAGCTTGTCAGGGTGAATTCGACTATTGCGCTATGCATTGCGATTATATGGACTTCTGCTTCCTACTCGTCCCTAATATGTTCTGTTTGGCTCTGAGGTGGGCAGCAATAGTGACCTCGGCACGCTAGGGATATTTTCGTTTCGTGCGGGTACGTCACGTGTTGGTAGGTTAGGAGAGCATAGCTTCGACTTTTGCGCTTTACACTTTTGTTCGTGGGATTTCTGCGCTCTACTCCGAACAAATATGCCTTGATTTGATCTAGGAATGCTAGAAATAGTGGCCGCTGCGTGTTATGTTGAGTTAGGTCACGTTTTGTTATGTAAGATTTGATTGGCTGGGTTAGGATGTCTTTGACTTTCATGCTGTACACTGGTATACGTTGTATCCCTGCGACCTACTGTGCTCTAGCATGCTCTGGTTGGCTCTGCGAAGCCAGTAATAGTGGTCTCAGCACGTTAGGTTGAGATAGGATGCGTTTGGCTAGGTTACGTTAGCTTTGGTTAGGTTTGGATATTTTCGACTTTTATGCTATACACTGCGGTTCTACGGATTTCTGCGCCCTACTCCGCTCGAATATGCTCTGCTTGACTCTGCGGAGGCCAGTAATTGTTGTCTCGGGACGTCAGGTTGTGCTAGACTACGTTCGGTTGGGGTATGTTAGTTCGGGTTTGGCCTTGATGCCTTCGACTTTCGTGGTATAAACAGTTATTCGGTGCATTTCTGTGATACTCTTTTCTCTATTATGTTCTGCTTGGCTCTGTGGAGGTCAGAAATAGTAGCCCCGGCGTGTTAGGTGTGTTAGGTTACGTTCGGGTAGTTTATGTTGGCAGGGATGTGGTATGGACAGCTTCGATTTTTCTGTTATACAATGTGCTTCTGTGGATTTCGGCGTCCTATTCTCACCTAATATGTTCCGCGTGGCCCTGGGAGGCCAGCAATAGTGGTCGCGGCACGTAAGTTTGTGTTAGATTAAGTTTGGCTTGGTTAGGACGGGAGAGCTTTGACCTTTGTGCTATACACTGCTACTCGGTGGATATCCGCGCTCTTCGATGCTCTACTATTCTTCGTTCGACTCTAGAGAGACCATCAATGGTCGGCCGTGGCCCGCTAGGTTGAGTTAGGCTACGCTTGGTTACGTTATTTTAGCTTTCGTTAGGTTTGGATAAATTACACTTTCGTGGTATACACAGACGTTTGGTGAACTTCTACGCTCTACAGTGCTCTAGCATTCCCTGCTTCGCTCTGGGGAAGCCAGCAATAGCCGTCCTGGCACGATAGGATGTGATATGCTACGCTTGGTAATGTCACGATTGGTTAGGTTAGGATAGGACCGCTTCGACTTTTGTGCTGTACACCGCTATTCGGAGAATTTCTACGCTCTACATTACTCTACTGTACCCTGCTCGACTCTGAAGGTGCCAGTAATAGTGATCTCGGCAAGTTAGGATGGGTCAGACTACGCTTGGCTTGGTTATGTTCGTTTGGGTTAGGCTTGGATTGCTTTCACTTTCGTGCTATAAACATCTGTTCGACGGACATCTGCGCTTCACTGTACTGTGGCAGGTTCTTCTTGTCTCTGAGGAGGGCAGCAATAGATGTCTGGGTACGTTAGGAATAACTAGGCTACGTGTGGTTACGTTACGCTTGTCAGGTTAGGATAGGGTAGTTTTTACTTTTGCGCTATACACTGCTTTCCGGGCGATATTCGCGCTGTTTGTTGCTCCACTATACTCCATTAGTCTCTGGGGAGGACATCAATGGTCGGTCATGGCACAATAGGTTGAGGTAGGTAACGATTTGGTATGTCAGGTTAGGTTAGGTTTGGTTAGAATGGCTTTGCCTTTCGTGCTGTACGCTGCTATTCCTCGAGCTTCTGCGCTCTACTGCGCTCCAGTATATTCTTTTTGGCTCTGGGGAGGCCAGCAGTATTGGCCACAGCACATTAGCCTGAGTTAGGTTGCGCTTTGTTCGGTTAGGATAGCTTTGTCTTTTGTGCTATAGGCTGCTATCCGGTCTACTTCAGCGTTATATATCGCTCTGCTGTACTCTGCTTAGCAGCCGCATGGCCAGAAATAGCGGTCATGGCTCTTCATGTTGGGCTACGTTACGTCCGCTTACGTTACGTTTGGTTAGGTAAGGAGAGGATAGCTTTGACTTTTGTGTCATGCACTGCTAGTCGCTGGATTTCTGTGCACTACTGTGCTCTAATATGATATGAATGGCTCCGGGGAGGCCAGCCATGGTGGTCTCGGCACGCTAGGTTGGGTAATGTTACGCTTGACTAGTCGAGGATAGGATAAGCTTGGTTAGGATAGCTTTGACATTTGTGCCATTCACTGCTATTCGGTCGGTGCCTGTGCACTGAATTGTTCTACCAGCATCTGCTTGTCTCTGCGGTGTCCAGCAGTAGCGGTCGTGGCAAGATTGTTTGGGATAGGGTACGCTTGGTTGGGATAGGTTTGGCTATGTTTGTTTAGGGTGGCTTTGTCTTCTGTGCTATGCACTGCCATTCGGTGGATTTCTGCGCTCTACTTTGTTCTAGTATATTCTGCTTGGCTACTGGGAGTTCAGCAGTTCTGCTCTCGGCACTATGGTTTGAGATCGGTTGGGTTTGGTTATGTTAAGTTTGGTTAGGCTAGGATAGTGTAGCTTAGAATTTTGTGCGGTAAACTGCCCATCGGTTGATCTCTGATCTCTACAATGCTCTACTGTACCCTGCTCGAATCTCGGGAGGCCATCAATAGTAGTCGCGGGACGTTAGGGTTAGTTAGAATACGTTTGGATGGGATAGGTTACGCTGCGTTAGGTCAGCATAGCTTTGACTTGTGTGTTGCACACCGCTATTCTATGAGCTTCTGCTCTTCATTTTGCGCTATCACACTCTGCAAGTGCCTGTGGACTCCAGAAATAGTGGTCGCGGCGTGTTAGTTTGAACTATATTACGTTGGGTTAGGATATGTTTGTCTATGTTTGGTTGGGATAGCTTTGATTTCTCCGCTATACAATGCTATTCGGTCGAGGTCAGCTTCCTACATAGGTCCGCTATACTGTGCCTGGCTTTCGCGATGCCAGCAATAGTGGTTGCGGCACCCCATGTTTGGTTACGTTACGTTTGGTTATGCAACGTTTGGTCAGGTTAGGAGTGTATAGCTTTGACTAGTGCGCCGTACACCGCTGTTCTATTGATTTTGGCGCTCTAGAGTGCTCTAACGTGTTCAGCTTGGCACTGGGAAGGCCAGCAATAGTGGCCCCTGCACGTTACAATGCGACACGTTGAGTTCGGTTATGTTATGTTTGGCTAAGTTTGCGCAGGATAGCTTTCACTATTGTGTTGTGCGCAGATATTCGGAGAATTTCTGTGCACCACTGTGCTCGAATTCGCCCTGATTGTCTCTGGGGATGCAAGAAATGGTTGTATCGGCGCGTTAGGTTGAGTTAGGCTACGTTCTGTTGAGCTATGCTAGTATGGGTTAGGCTTGGGTAGCTCTGACTTTCCTGGTTTACACTGCTATTCGGTGGATTTCTGGCCCTACTGTGCTCCGCTATAATCTGCTCGATTCTGGGGTGGCCAGTAATAGTGGCCTCGGCAAGTTAGAATGAGATACATTACGTACGGCCATGTTACGGTCGGTTAGCTTAGGACAGGATAGTATCGACATTTACTGGTATAAACCGCCATTCCGTGGATTTGTGCGCTCTACGTTGCTCTAATATGATCTGCTTGTCCCTGAGGACGGCAGCTGTAGTGGCCTCGACACGTTAATATGAATTATGCTACGCTTGGTACGTTACGTTCGGCTATGTTTGGATAGGTTGGCATCGCCTGTTGCGCTTTACATATCTATTCGGTGGATTTCTGCGCCATATTGTGCTTTAGTATGTACTGCTAGGCTATGAGTAGGGAAGCAATGCAGGTCTCGGCTCGTTAGGTATAGTTACTCTACGTTTGGTTCGATTAGGTTAGGTCGTTTTAGGACATGTCTTCGAATTCTGTGCTATACACTGCTATTAGGTGGCTTTCTGCGCTCTGCTGTGCTCTAGCTTATTCTGCTTGGCTATGTGGATTCATGCATATGTGGTATCGGTATGTTAGCTTTAGTTAGGCTATGTTCGGTTGTGCTACGTTTGGTTATCTCAGAAGGTGGTTGCTTCGACCCTTGTGCTATACACTGCGATTCTATGGATTTCTGCCCGTACTGTCCCATAACATGCCCTGCCGGGCCACGGGGAGGTCACCAATAGTGGTCGCGGCTCGTTAGTTTGAGTTAGATAATGTTTTGCTTGGTCTGGTAACGCTGGGTTTGGATGGGATAGATATGATTTTTGTGCTACACACGGCTATACTATGGACCTCCGCGCCCTATTGTGCGCTATCGCACTCTGCTTGTCTCCAGGCATGTCAGCAGTAGTGACCGCGGCACGTTAGGTTTATCTATGCTACGTTTGTTTCGGTAACTTTTGGTTAGGTTAGGATGGGATATCTTTGTCTTTAGTCCACACACTGCCATGCGGTGGATTTCTGCGCTGTACTGTGCTCTAATATGCTCTGCTTGGCTATGTGGAGTACAGCAATACTAACCTTGGCACCTCATGTTGAGTTATGCTATGTTCGGTTGAGTTAGGTTTGGACATGTTGGGATAGGGTATCTTCCACTCTCCTGCTATACGCTGCAATCCGTTGGATTGCTGCGCTCTATTGTACTCTAGTATACTCTGCTTGGCTCTGTGGAAGCTAGCAAAAGTGGTCCCGGCACGTTAGGTTGAGTTAAGTTACCTTCTGCTACGTTACGTCTGGTCAGGATATGAGACCATATCTTTCACTTTTGTGCTAGGCACTGCTATTCCATGGACTTCTGCGCTGTACTGTGCGCTACCGCGCTCTGCTTGTGTCTGTAGACGCTAGGAATATCGGCAGCGGCATGTTAGTTTGAGGTGTGCTACGTCTGGTTTTTCATGGTTTGGATAGGTTCGAATGGGGCAGCTTTGACTGTTGTGCAATACATTGCAATTCTGTCGATCCCAGCGCCCTACGTTGCTCTGCTATACTGTGCTTGGCTCTCGCGAGGCTAGCAATAGTGGCCGTGGCACCACGGCTTGTGCCACGTTACGTTCGATTATATTACGTTTGGACAGGTTAGAAGAGTGTAGCTTTGCATTTTTTGCTATACACTGCTATTCGGTGGATTTCTGCTTCCTACCGTGCTCTAATATGTTCTGCATGGCCCTGGGGAGGCCAGCATTGATGTTCGTGGGACGGCAGGTTGAGTTACGCTACGTTTGCTTTGGTTAGGTTAGGATAAGTTTGGTTAGAATGACTATGTCTTTTGATCTGGACACTGGTATAGGGTGGATTCCTGCTATCTACTGTGCTCTCCGATGCTCTGCACGAGTCTGCGGAGCCCAGCAATAGTGTTCACGGCACGTTACTTTTACTTATGTAACGCTTGGTTATGTTGCGATTTGTTAGGCTAGGAATCGATGGCTTTAACCTATGACCTATATTCTGCTATTCGGTGCATTTCTGCGCTCTCCTGTGTTCTAATGTCCTCTGCTTTGCTCCGGGGAACTGAGTAATGTTGGTTTCGATTCGGTAGGTTGAGTCATGTTACGTTTGTTTTGGTTATGTTAGCTTCGGCTAGGTTAAGATAGAAGAGAAGTTAGCTTTGGCTTTCGTGGTGTACACTGCTCTTCGTTGGATTTGTGCGCCCCACTGTGCTCTGGTTGTCCTGTTTGTCTCTGGGGAGGCCACCAATAGCGGTCTCTGTGCGTAACGTTGGTTATATTACGCCTGGTTGTGTTATGTTTTTTTATCTTATGAAAGGATACCTTAAGCGTTAGTGCTGTTCACAAATATCCGCAAGATCTCTGCGCTCTACTGTAATCTAATATCCTCTGCTTTGTCTTGGGAAGGCCAGAAGTTGTGTCCGCGGAGCGTTAGGTATGGTTAGGTTACGTTTGGTTATGTTTGGGTAGGACATCTTTGAGTTTTGCGCTGTGCACTTCTATTCGAAGGACTTCTGCGCTCTACTGTGATCTGATATTCCCTGCTTTGCTATGCGAATTCGAAGAATTGTGTCCGCGGCCCGTTAGGTTGTGTTATGTTACGTTTGGTTAGGCTAGGTTTGTTTTTGTGAGGTTGGGATATCTATGACTTTCGTGCTCTAGACCGCCGTTCTATGGACCACTGGGCTCTACACTCCTCTAATCTGTTCTACTTTGAGATGAGGGGCCA
Organism: Eufriesea mexicana; assembly: GCF_001483705.2. Lineage (NCBI taxonomy): Eukaryota > Metazoa > Arthropoda > Insecta > Hymenoptera > Apidae > Eufriesea > Eufriesea mexicana. The sequence continues at coordinate 186,849 of NW_016910386.1, forward strand.
GCAATAGTGGGCTAGGCACGATAGGCTATGTTTGGTTATGCTTGGCTGTATTACGTTCGGCTATGTTAGGCTAGGATAGCTACGACTTTTGTGCTGTACACTGCTGTTCGGTGGATTTCTGCGGTCTACTCTCCTCTAGTATCTTCTGTATGGTCCTGAAGAGGCCAGTAGTGGTATTCTAGGCACGTTAGGCTTAGTTACGTTGCGTTCGGTTATGTTACGTTTGGTTATGTTAGGATAGGATATCTTTGACTTTTACGCTATACGCTGCTATTCGGTGGATTTCTGCACTCTTCGTTGCTCTACTACACCATACTCGGCTTTGGGGAGGCCAGCAATGGTGGTCGTGGCACGATCGGCTTAGTTTCGTTACGCTTTGTTAGGTCTGGTTAGGCTATGTTTGGTCAGGATGGCATTCACTTTTGTACTATGAACTACTATTCCGTGAATTTCTGCGCCCCACCGTGCTCTGACCTGTTCTGTTTGGGATGGGGAAGCCAGCAATAGCGGTATCGGCACGTTAGGATCATTTAGGCTACCCTTGATTATGTTAGGTTAGCTCAGGTTTGGCTAGGATGTCCCTCACTTTTTGTTATACGCTGCTATTCGGACAATTCCAGCGTTCCACACTGCTCTGCTATACCCAGCATAGCTCTCGTGAGGCCAGCTATGGCATTCGTGGATCGCCAGGACGGGCTACGATACGTCTGCTTATGTTACGATTGGTTTTGTTAGGATAGGGTAGCATTGACTTCTGTGCTATACAGCGCTGATCGGAGGATTTCTATGCTCTACGTTGCTCTACAATACTCTGCCCCACTCGGAGGTGGCCAGTAATAGCGTTTCGGTACTTTGGTCACGTTAGGCTACGTGTGGCTGTGATATATAAGTTTGGGTTATGCACGGATTTCTCTGACTTTCGTCGTATGAACTGTTGTTCCGTGGACTTCTGCTCTCTACTGTGCACTGGTATCTTCTGCCTGGCCCTGGAGGCCAGCAATAGCAGTCTCGGCACGTTAGCCTGAGATAGAAGACACTTGGTCATGTTACGCTTGGTTAGGTTTTGATAGGAACGCTGTGACTTCTAAGCTATACACCGCTGTACGGTGGACTTCTTGTCTCTACATTGCGCAAATATACTCTTCTTGGCTCTGGGGAGGCCAGCAATATTATTCTCGGCACGTCATGTTCAGTTAGGCTTCGTTCGGTTAGGGTAGGTTGAAAGAGGTTTGGTTAGGATATATTTGAGTATTGTGCCAAACGATGCAATGCGGTGGATTACTGCGCTCTAATGTGCTCTAGTATATTCTGTTTGGCTCTGGGGAGGTCAGCAATGGTGGTCTATGCACGTTTGGTAGTGTTGGGTTGCGCTAGGTTGTATAATGTTTTGTTACGTTAGGCTAGGATATCTTCGACTTTTGCACCATACACTGCAACACGGTGTGTTTCTGCGCCCCTCATTGCTGCAATATGCTCTGCACGACCCTGTGGAGGCCAGTAGTAGTGGATTCGGAACGTTAGGTACTGTTAGGCTACGTTTGGTTAGGTTGCGTTTGCTTGGGTTATGCTTGGATATCCTTGGCGCTCTTGGTGTACAACGTTGTTCCGTGGGCTCCTGCGCTCTACTGTGCTCCAGTATGTTCTGCTTGGCCCTGGGGAGGCCAGCAATAGTGGTCGTGACACGTTTGGTGGCGTAAGCTTATGGTTGGTTATGTATGGTTAGGATAAGTGTCGTCAGAATGGCACTGACTTGTGTGCTATACACTGCAATGAGGCGGATTTCTGCACTCTACTGTGCTCTGTTACATTATGCGTGGTTCTAGGGAATTCAGCAATATTGGTGTAGGCACGTTAGCTCGAGTTACGTTCCGTTCGTTTAGGTTATTGTAGGATAGCTTCGACTTTTGTGCTGTACACTGCTACACGGTAGATTTCTGCCCTCCACTGTGCTTCAATATGTTCTGCCTGGCTTTCATGAGTTCAGCAATAGCGGTCTCGGCACTCCAGGTTCAGATATGCTGCGCTTGGCTCGGCGAGGTTAGGACATGTTTCGCCAGGATAGCTTTGACATTCGTGCTGTACACTGCTTTTCGGTCGATATCTGTGCACTGCATTGCTCTACTAGCTTCTGCTTGCCTCTGGCGAGGACAGCAATAACAGTCGTTGCACTTTTGGCTGAATTATGTTACGTTCGGTTTGGTTAGGTTAGGCTAAGTTTGGACATCGTAGCTTCGAGTTTTGTTCTATACATTGCTATTCGTTCGGTACCTGAGCTCGGCGTTGCTCTACTTGCTTCCACTTCTCTCTCTGGTGGCCAGCAACAGTGGTCGTGGCACGTTTGTTTGAGTTATGTGACGTGTGGTTAGGTAAGGTTTGGTCAGGTTTGGATAGGATAGATTTGACTATTGTGCTATACACTGCAATTCGGTGGATTTCTACGATCTACCTAGATCTAATATGCTCAGCTTGGCGCTGGGGTGGCCATCAAAAGAGGTCTCGTCACGTTTGGCTGAGATAGTCTGCATTGGGTTAGGTCACGTTTGGTTAGGTTAGGTTAGAACAGCTTCGACCTCTGCGCTATGCAAAGCAATTCGGAGGATGACTGAGCTTTGCTTTTCCTTAATATGCTCTGCTTGGCACGGTGGATGCCAGAAATGGTAGTCTCGACACGTTAGGTGGAGATAGGCTTCGCTTGGATAGGTTGGGCTATGTCAGGTCGGGTTTGGTTGTGCCTGGCTTTTGTGTTTCGCACTCCACTGCGGCTGATTTCAGCGCCCTGCTCGTGCAGAGATAACTATTGCGGCCTTCCCCATGGCCAAGCAGAACATATTAGAGGAGAGTAGAGCACAGAAATCCATAGAATCGCAGTTCACGGCATAATAGTCGAAGCTGCCCTATCCACCTGGCAAATCGTACCAAAACGAAGCGTAACCTAACAAAACTTAAGGTGCCGCGACAACTATTGCTGGCATCCCCAGAGCGACACAGAGCATATGATACCAAAGTAGAGCGAGGAAGTACACCGAATGGCAGTGTACAGCACAAAAGTCAAAGATATCCTAGCCCATCAAAACCAAACGTAACATGCCCAAACGTAACGTACCTCATCCTAGCGTGCATAGACCATAGTTGCTGACATCGTCAGAGCCACACACAATACACTATAGCTCAGTATAGCGTAGAAATCTGCCGCATTGAAGTTTAAGGCAGAAAACTGAAAGAGACCATAACATAACCTGACCTCACCTAACTTAACCAAACTTAACTAATCCCAAACTAATGGGTCTAGCCAACTATTGCTGGGCTCCCTATTGCCAAGCGGGGAGTTTTAGGCGAGAGTAGAGCACAGTGGTCCATCTAATGGCCGTGTATAGCACGAAAGTCAACGGTACCCTAACCTAACCCAAACAATCCTAACCTAACCAAACGTAGACTAAACCAACGGAATGAGGCGCGGCCACAACTTCTGGAGTTACCAGAGCAACGCAGGGAATATTAGACAACAGCAGAGCGCAGAAATCAATAGGCTAGCAGTGTACAGCACAAAAGACATTGCTATCGTGGCCTAACCTACCCAAACGTAGCACCGTCAAACGTACCATAACTCAACCTATCGTCCATAGACCACTATTGCTGACCTCCACAGAGCAAAGCTGAATATACTAGAGCACAGGAGGGCGCAGAAATCGCTGCACTGAGATGCAAAGCTCAAATACCAAGGGTATCCGAACCTAACCTGACAAATCCGAAACGAACCAAACGTAGGATAACTCACCTTAATGTGCCGAGACAACCATTGCTAGCAGCGAGAGCGCCACACAGAGCATATTAGAGTACATTCGAGCGCAGAAGTCCACCGAGTAGCAGTGTACAGCACAAAGGGCTAATCTGTCCTATACTAACCTGGCCAAACTTAACGTAACCAAACGTAACCTGACTCAGCCTAACGTGACGTGACCTGTATTGCTGCACTCCCTAGAGCTAAGCAGAACACATTAGAAGAGAGTAGAGTGGAGCAATCCTTAAAATCGCAGTGTAGTGTACAAGAGTCCAAGCTACCCTATCCTAACCTTACCAATCGTAACACAAACGAACGTAACATATCTCTGCCTAACGTGCCGAGGTCACCATTGCTCGCTTCGCCAGAACCAGGCAGAACGTACGAGGGCACAGTAGAGCCTCGAAATCAACCGCATTGCTGTGTATAGGACAAAAGTCGAAGATATCCAAGCATAACCTGACCTAGCCTAACCGAACCTAACGTAACCTAACTTTGCCTAACGTGCAATGACACAATTACACGGCTCACCACGATCTACATGAGTGTACGGGAGCACGATAGGGCGCAGAAATCCACCGCATTGCAGTGTATAGCTCAAAAGTCGAAGATATCCTGTCCTAACCTAACCAAGCGTAACGTAGCCAAGCGTAACATAACTCAACCTTACGCGCCTAGACCGCAATTGTTGGCGTCCCGGGGGCGAAGCAGTACATACTGGAGCACAGTAGTAGGCATAAAACCAGCAAATAGCAGTGTATAGTACAAAAGACAAAGCTACACTCTCCTAAAGCAACCAACCGTCACATAACTGAACGCAACATAGCCAAACACGACGTGCCGAGACAACCGTTGCTGGCCTCCACAGGGCCTAGCAGAAGGCATGAGAGGATAGCTGATCGCACAAGTCCATAGAATCGCAGTGAATAGCACAAAAGCCAAAGTTAGGCCATCCTAACGTAACAAATCGTAACGTAACCAAATGTAACGTAACTGAAACTAACGTGCTGCGACCACTGTTGCTGGCCTCCCGGGAGTAGGGCAGGATGTATTAGAGGAGAGAAGGGCGCAGAAGTACATAGAATGACAGCGTACAGCGGAAAAGTGAAAGCTATACATACCTAACCCAAACTAACGTAACCGAACCAAACGTAGCCGAACCAAACGTAGCCGAACCAAATGTAGCCTGACTCAACCTAACACGACGAGACCAGCATTCCTGCAGCACTCCCCAGAGGCAAGCACAATATATTAGAGGAGAGTAGATTGCAGAAATTCATAGAATCGCAGTGCACAGTAGAAAATTCAGAGCTACCCTATCTTTACATATCAAACAAAGCATAAACGAACGTAACCGAACTGAAAGTAATGTTCAATTCCTAACCTAACGAAGTGTAACGTAGCCAAGCGTAACATAACTCAAACTAACGTGCCGAAATATCTGTTGCTCGACTCACGAGAGCCAAGCAGAACATATTAGAGCACAGTAGGAGGCAGAGAACCGGCGTATCGAAGTGTATAGGGCAAAAGTCAGAGCTATACTAGCGAAACTTAAACAGACCAAGCCTAACCAAACGTAACATAACTCAACCTAACGTGCCGAGTGCTCTGTTGCCAGCCTCCCCAGCTCCAAGCAGGGCATATTTGAGGAGAGTAGAGCGCAGAGGTCCATAGAATATCCGTGTATAGCGCGAGAGACAAAGATACCATAACCTAACCCTAACAAACCTAGCCTCACCTAGCGTAACCTAACACAACATTTCGCGCGGCAGCCACTATCTCTGGCACTGCCAGATCAATGCTGGGAATATTAGATCGCAGTAGAGCACAGAAACCCAGCGAATAGCAGTGTACAGCACGAAAGTCAGGACAATCCCCTCCTAACCTGACAAAACGAAGCATAAGCAGTTGCTACGGACGCAACATGACGTGCCACGACCGCTATTGCTGCCATCAAGAGTGCTTAACGGACTGCAGAAGAGCAATGAAGAGAGCAGACATCTACCGAATAGCGGTCTATAGCAGGAAAGACAAAGCTACCCTGACCAAACGTATCCTAACGAAGCCACGCCAAGCGTCACCTAATTCAACCTAGCGTGCCCAGACAACTATCGCTGACCTCCCCAGAGTAAAGCAGAACATACTAGAGCACGGTCGAAATGCTTATTCGACATCCAGTCGAATTTTATTCGAAAATGTCAATGAAATTTAACTTTCCAGTCAGATACTATTGCAATGGTTGACTCAGAGGGGTAGGCGGTGGAGGGTCAGTAATGGTGGTCTCGGCACGTTGGCTTGTGTTAGGCTACGTATGGTTTCGATAAGTTAGCTTGGGTTTGGTTTAGATAGACTTGACTTTAGTGGTGTACACTGACATGCGGTTGACTTCTGCACCCTACTATGCTCTACTGTACCCTGCTTGACCCTTGGGAGCCCAGCAACTGTGGTCGCGCCACGTTACGCGGAGCTATGCTATGTTTGGATAGGCTTTGTTGGTCTGGGTTAGGCTTGGGTATCATAGGCTTTTCTGATATGCACTACGACACTATGGATTTCTAAGCTCTACTATCCACTAACATGTTCTGCTTGGCTCTGTGGAAAGCAGCAATCGTTATCGCGGCTCGTCTGGTATTGTTAGGTTGCGTTTGGTGGTGTTACCGTTGGCTATGTCAGGAGTTGGTGGTGTAGGCTATTGTAATATATACTGCCATTCGGTGGATTTCTGCTCTCTGCTCCACTCAAAATTGTAATATAACTGCCATTCGGTGGATTTCTGCTCTCTGCTCCACTCAAATATGTTCTACTAGGCTCTAGTGCGGTCAGCAATAGTTGTCTCCGCACGTTAGGCTGAGTTACGTTACGTTAGGATACGTTACGTTTGGACCGGTTCGGATAGGATACCTTAGACTTTAGAGCTATACACTGCTATACGGCTGATTTCTGCACTCTACTGTGCTCTAATGCGATCTGCTTGGATCTGGGAAGGGCAGCAATATTGTCTCGTCTGGTTAGGTTGAGTCATGTTACGTTCGGTTGGGTTACGTCAGTCTGGGCTAGGTACGGACAACTTTGGCTTACGTGGTATACACTGTCGTTAGGTGGATTAATGAGATCTACTGTGCTCTAGTATATCCTGCTCGGCTCTGGGGAGGGCAGTAGTAGGCGTCTCATCACATTAGGCTGTTAGGTTGCGTTTGGTTATGTTTCGTTTGGTTAGGCTATGATAGGGTAGCTTAGAATTTTGTGCCATACACTGCCCTTCGTTGGATTACTGCGCACTGCATTGCTCTGCTATAACCTGCTCGACTCTCGTCAGGCCAGCAATAGTTGACGATGCCCGGTGGGTTGTGTTATAATACGTTCGGTTGTGCCACGCTTGGTCAGGTTTGGGGAGGATAAATTTGATTTTGAGTTATACTCCCACCTTCGGCGGATTTCTGCCCTCTCCATTGTCCTGATATGCTCCACTTGGCTCTGGGGATGCAAGCAACACTAATCTCGGCAACTCATGTTGAGTTATTGTACGTTTGGTTAGGCTAGGATAGGACACGTTTGACGACGATTTCTTCCACTTTTGAGCTATACAAAGCCATGCGGTGGATTACTGCGCTCTATTGTGCTGTAGCATATTCTTCTTGGCACTGTGGAGGCTAGCAATAGCGGTCTCGGCACGTTAGGATGGGTTGAGCTACATTCGGTTGCGTTACGTATGACTACGTTCGTATAGGATATCGTCGACTATTGTGCTATGCACTACGATTCCATTGATTTCTGCGCCCTACTGTGCTCTAATATGTTTCGCTCAGCTCTGGGCAGGCCAGCAATTGTGATCTCGGCGCCTTAGGTTGAGATACGCTACGTTTAGTTAGGTTATGTTAGTTTCGCTTAGGTCTGGATTGCTTTGCCTTTCGTGTTTTACACTGATATTCGGTGGATTCCAGCGCTCTATTGAGCTGTAGTAGGTTCTGCTTGCCTCTGGGGATGTCAACAATAGTGGTCTACGCACGCTAGGTAAAGATTTGCTACATTCGGTTGTATTATGTTTTGTTACGTTAAGATAGGATGGACGTGACTTTTTGCCGTACACCTCTATTCGGTGGATTTCTACGCTCTACGTTGCTCTGCTACGCTCGGCTCGTATATCGGGTGGTCAGTAATCGTGTTCTCGGCACGTTAGGTAGTGTGAGGCTGCGTTTGCTTAGGTTATATTTCTTTGGATTGTGTACGGATTGCTATGACTTTCGTGGTATAAGCAGTTGTTCGGTTGGATTCTGCGCTCTACTGTGTCCTAATATGTTCAGCTTGGCCCTGGGGGGCCTGCAGTTGTGATCTCGGGAGGTTATGTTGAGTTAAGCTGCGTTTGGTTTGGTTAACCTTGGATTGTTAACCTATAGTTTAGAGTAGGATAACTATGACTTCTGCGCTATACACAGCTGTTCGGTGGATCTCTGCGCTTTTCGTTGCTCTGCTATACTCTGGCCGACCGTGAGTGACCAGTAATAGCGGTCGTGGCACGATAGCTTGGGTTAGATTACGTTTGGTTAGTCTATGTTACGCTAGGTTTGGTTAGGATGGCTTTGACATTTGCGTTAGATACTACTATTCGGTGGATTGCAGCGCTCTACTGTGCTCTAACATGATCTGCTTGTCTCTGGGAAGGCCAGAAATAGAGGCATCGTCTCGTTAGGTTTGGTTATTCTACGTTTGCTTCGGTTAGGTTTGCTAGTGGTAGGTAGGTATTTCTTCGAATTTCACGCTGTGCGCTGCCATTCTTTCGACTCCTGTGCTCTACTCTCCTCTACCATATTCTGTTAGGCTCTGCAGAGGCCAGCAATAGTGGTCTCTGCACCTTAGGATCAGATAGGTAACGTTTGGTTATGTTACGTTTGGTTCTGTTACGTTTGGTCAGGTCATGATAGGGCAGCTTCGACTTTTACGCTATACACCGCTATTCGGTGGACCTTTGCGCTCTACTGCTCTCTAGAATATTCTGCTTGGCAATGTGATGGCTAGCGATAGTGGTCCAGGCACGTTTGGTTAAGTTATGTTGCGTTCGGCTATATTACGTTTGGATATGTTGGGGTGTAGTAGTTTTGTCTTTTGTCCTGTACACTGCTATTCGGTGGATTCCTGCGCTCTGCATTCCTCCACTATACTCTGTTCGATTCTCGGGATCTGAGAAATTGCGCTTTGGCGCGTTAGGTTGCCTTAGGCTACGTTTTGTTGAGTTAGGTTCGGTTTCGTTTGGTTAGGGTAGCTTCGACTCACGTGCTATACGCAGATATTCGGTGGATTGCTGCCCTCAACTTTGCTCTGCTCTAGTCTGCTAGACCCTGGGGAGGCCGGAAGCAGTGGTCGCGGCCCGTTACGTTGCGTTTTGCTACGTTGGATTAGGTTATGTTAGTTTGGGTTAGGTTTAGATCCCACCGACTTTTCTGCTGTACGCTGCGATGGTCTAGGCACGTTAGATTGAGCTAGATTACGTTTGGTTATGATTCGTTGGGTTAATCCAGGCTAGGATAGCTTCTACCTTTGTGCTGTACACTGTCATTCGCTGGATTTCTGCACTCGGCTGTGACATTATATGCTCTGCTTGGCTCTGGGAGTGCCAGCAACAGAGGTCTGGGCATGTTAGGCTGTGCTAGACGCACTTGGTTCGGCTAGGTTATGTTACGTTGGGCAGGGTGCCTTTGACTTTTGAGCTACAAATTGCTATTCGGTGGATCTCTGCACTCTACTGTACTGTAATATGTTCTGCTCTGCACTGGGGAGGCCAGCAATAGTGGTCTCTTCTCGATAAGTTTAGCTATCCTACCTTTGATTAGGTTAGGTTAGGGCAGGTTAGGCTGTGATGACTTTGACTTTTGTGCTATACACTGCTATACGGAGGCTTTGTGCGCTCTGCTGTGCTGTTGTATATTCTGCTTGACTATGGGTAGGACTGCAGTATTGGCCTCGGCACTTTAGGCTGAGTTAGGTTGCGTTTGTTGTTGTCAGGATAGGATAGCCTAGAATTTTGTGCCATACACCGCCCTTCGGAGGCTTGCTGCGCTCTACGTCTACCTACTATGCTCTGCTCGACTCTCGGCAGGCCAGCAATAGTGGTCGCGGCTCGTTCTGTTGTGATAGGATACGTTGGATTTGGCTATGTTAGTTTAGGTTAGGTCAGATTAGCTTTGCCTTTCGTGGTATAAACTGTTTTTCGGTGCATTTCTGCACTCCGACGGGCTCCAGTATGTCCTGCTTGGCTCAGGGGAGGCCACCAATAGTGGCCGCGGCGCGTTAGGTTTGGATTGGTTACTGCTGGTTTTGTTACGTTTGGTTATGTTAGGCAAAGTTTGCTTTGAATTTAGCGATATGCACAGCTATTCGTGGGATTTCTGCACTCTACTGCAATCTAATATTCCCTGCTTTGCTCTGGGGAGGCCCGAAATTGTGAGAGCGCCGCGTTAGTTGGAGTTAGGTTACGTTTGGTTATGTTAAGCTTGGTTAGGTTAAGGTAGGATGTCTTTGACTTTTGTGCTATACATTACTATTCGGTGGACTTCTGCGCTCTTCGTTGCTCTACTATACCATACTCGACTCGGGAGAGGCCAGCAATGGCGGTCGTTGCACGATAGGTTGTGTTATGTTACGTTTGGTTATCTTATGTTAGGTTAGGCTTGGTCTGGGTGGCTTTGAGTTCTGTTCATTACACTGCTCCTCGGTGAATTTCTGCGATCAACTGTGCCCTAATATCTTGTGCTTGGCTCTGGGAAGGGCAGCAATAGTGACCTCGTCACATTAGGCTCTTTTATGTTACGTTTTGCTTGGCTAGGTTTGGTTAGCTTTGGTAAGGATAGCTGTGACTTTCGCGCTGTATACTTCCATGCGGCCGGTTTCTTCTCTCTATTTTGCTCTCATATGTTCTGACCGACTACGTGGAGGCCAGTAGTAGTGATCTCGTCCCGTAAGGTTGAGCTGGGCTACGTATGGCTGCGTTAAGTTTGTTTGGGTTAGGTTTGGATAGATTTGACTTTCGTGTTATACACTAACATTCGGTGGATCCCTGCCCTCTACTGTGCTCTACTATGTCCTGCTATATCCTTGGGAGGCCAGCAAAAGTTCTCGCGCCACGTTACGTGGAGCTGTGCTATGTTTGGTTAGGCTCTGTTGGTCTGGGTTAGACTGGAGTAGCTTAGGCTTTTCTGATATGCAGTACGATGCTATGGATTTCTGAGCTCTACTATCCACTAACGTGTTCTGCTTGGCTCTGTGGAGGCCAGCAACCGCTGTCGCGGCAGGTCAGGTTTTGTTAGGATGCGTTTGGTGGTGTTACCATTGGCTAGGTCAGGAGCTGGTGGTGTAGGGTATTGTAATATATACTGCCATTCGGTGGATTTCTGCTCTCTACTCCACTCAAATATGTTCTACTTGGCTCTAGTGCGGTCAGCAATAGTTGTCTCCGCACGTTAGGCTGAGTTACGTTACGTTACGATACGTTACGTTTGGACCGGTTCGGATAGGATACCTTAGACTTTAGAGCTATACACTGCTATACGGCTGATTTCTGCACTCTACTGTGCTCCAATGCGATCTGCTTGGATCTGGGAAGGCCAGCAATATTGTCTCGTCTGGTTAGGTTGAGTCATGTTACGTTCGGTTGGGTTTCGTCAGTCTGGGCTAGGTATGGGTAGCTTTGCCTTTCGCGGTATAATCTGTTGTTCGATGGATTTCGGCTCTCCACTGTGGTCTTGTATGTTCTGCTTTGCTCTGTGAAGGCCAGCAATAGTGGTTGTGGCGCGATAACGTGTGCTATGCTACGTATCTTAATTTCACGATTAGTTAGGTAGGAGAGGATAGCTTTGACTTTTGCGCTGTGCACCAATACTCGGTGGATTTATACGCCCTACATTGATCTACAATACTCTGTTCGGTACTGCGGAGGCCAGTAATAGTGGCCTCGGCACGACAGGTTGTGTTATGCAACGTTCGGTTATGTTATATTTTAATTGGTTAGGTTAGGATAGCTTTGCCTTTCGTGACGTAATCTGTTGTTCTGTGGATTTCTGCGCTACACTGTGCCCTAGTATGTTCTTCTTGACTCTCATGAGGCCAGCAATCGTGGTCGCGGCATGTTAGGTCCTGTTACGATACGTTCGGTTGCGTTAGGTTACGTTGCGTTGGGAAAGTATAGCTTTGACTTTCGTGTTATAAACTGTCATTAGGTGGAACTCACGGACAACTTTGGCTTACGTGGTATACACTGTCGTTAGGTGGATTAATGAGATCTACTGTGCTCTAGTATATCCTGCTCGGCTCTGGGGAGGGCAGTAGTAGGCGTCTCATCACATTAGGCTGTTAGGTTGCGTTTGGTTATGTTTCGTTTGGTTAGGCTATGATAGGGTAGCTTAGAATTTTGTGCCATACACTGCCCTTCGTTGGATTACTGCGCACTGCATTGCTCTGCTATAACCTGCTCGACTCTCGTCAGGCCAGCAATAGTTGACGATGCCCGGTGGGTTGTGTTATAATACGTTCGGTTGTGCCACGCTTGGTCAGGTTTGGGGAGGATAAATTTGATTTTGAGTTATACTCCCACCTTCGGCGGATTTCTGCCCTCTCCATTGTCCTGATATGCTCCACTTGGCTCTGGGGATGCAAGCAACACTAATCTCGGCAACTCATGTTGAGTTATTGTACGTTTGGTTAGGCTAGGATAGGACACGTTTGACGACGATTTCTTCCACTTTTGAGCTATACAAAGCCATGCGGTGGATTACTGCGCTCTATTGTGCTGTAGCATATTCTTCTTGGCACTGTGGAGGCTAGCAATAGCGGTCTCGGCACGTTAGGATGGGTTGAGCTACATTCGGTTGCGTTACGTATGACTACGTTCGTATAGGATATCGTCGACTATTGTGCTATGCACTACGATTCCATTGATTTCTGCGCCCTACTGTGCTCTAATATGTTTCGCTCAGCTCTGGGCAGGCCAGCAATTGTGATCTCGGCGCCTTAGGTTGAGATACGCTACGTTTAGTTAGGTTATGTTAGTTTCGCTTAGGTCTGGATTGCTTTGCCTTTCGTGTTTTACACTGATATTCGGTGGATTCCAGCGCTCTATTGAGCTGTAGTAGGTTCTGCTTGCCTCTGGGGATGTCAACAATAGTGGTCTACGCACGCTAGGTAAAGATTTGCTACATTCGGTTGTATTATGTTTTGTTACGTTAAGATAGGATGGACGTGACTTTTTGCCGTACACCTCTATTCGGTGGATTTCTACGCTCTACGTTGCTCTGCTACGCTCGGCTCGTATATCGGGTGGTCAGTAATCGTGTTCTCGGCACGTTAGGTAGTGTGAGGCTGCGTTTGCTTAGGTTATATTTCTTTGGATTGTGTACGGATTGCTATGACTTTCGTGGTATAAGCAGTTGTTCGGTTGGATTCTGCGCTCTACTGTGTCCTAATATGTTCAGCTTGGCCCTGGGGGGCCTGCAGTTGTGATCTCGGGAGGTTATGTTGAGTTAAGCTGCGTTTGGTTTGGTTAACCTTGGATTGTTAACCTATAGTTTAGAGTAGGATAACTATGACTTCTGCGCTATACACAGCTGTTCGGTGGATCTCTGCGCTTTTCGTTGCTCTGCTATACTCTGGCCGACCGTGAGTGACCAGTAATAGCGGTCGTGGCACGATAGCTTGGGTTAGATTACGTTTGGTTAGTCTATGTTACGCTAGGTTTGGTTAGGATGGCTTTGACATTTGCGTTAGATACTACTATTCGGTGGATTGCAGCGCTCTACTGTGCTCTAACATGATCTGCTTGTCTCTGGGAAGGCCAGAAATAGAGGCATCGTCTCGTTAGGTTTGGTTATTCTACGTTTGCTTCGGTTAGGTTTGCTAGTGGTAGGTAGGTATTTCTTCGAATTTCACGCTGTGCGCTGCCATTCTTTCGACTCCTGTGCTCTACTCTCCTCTACCATATTCTGTTAGGCTCTGCAGAGGCCAGCAATAGTGGTCTCTGCACCTTAGGATCAGATAGGTAACGTTTGGTTATGTTACGTTTGGTTCTGTTACGTTTGGTCAGGTCATGATAGGGCAGCTTCGACTTTTACGCTATACACCGCTATTCGGTGGACCTTTGCGCTCTACTGCTCTCTAGAATATTCTGCTTGGCAATGTGATGGCTAGCGATAGTGGTCCAGGCACGTTTGGTTAAGTTATGTTGCGTTCGGCTATATTACGTTTGGATATGTTGGGGTGTAGTAGTTTTGTCTTTTGTCCTGTACACTGCTATTCGGTGGATTCCTGCGCTCTGCATTCCTCCACTATACTCTGTTCGATTCTCGGGATCTGAGAAATTGCGCTTTGGCGCGTTAGGTTGCCTTAGGCTACGTTTTGTTGAGTTAGGTTCGGTTTCGTTTGGTTAGGGTAGCTTCGACTCACGTGCTATACGCAGATATTCGGTGGATTGCTGCCCTCAACTTTGCTCTGCTCTAGTCTGCTAGACCCTGGGGAGGCCGGAAGCAGTGGTCGCGGCCCGTTACGTTGCGTTTTGCTACGTTGGATTAGGTTATGTTAGTTTGGGTTAGGTTTAGATCCCACCGACTTTTCTGCTGTACGCTGCGATGGTCTAGGCACGTTAGATTGAGCTAGATTACGTTTGGTTATGATTCGTTGGGTTAATCCAGGCTAGGATAGCTTCTACCTTTGTGCTGTACACTGTCATTCGCTGGATTTCTGCACTCGGCTGTGACATTATATGCTCTGCTTGGCTCTGGGAGTGCCAGCAACAGAGGTCTGGGCATGTTAGGCTGTGCTAGACGCACTTGGTTCGGCTAGGTTATGTTACGTTGGGCAGGGTGCCTTTGACTTTTGAGCTACAAATTGCTATTCGGTGGATCTCTGCACTCTACTGTACTGTAATATGTTCTGCTCTGCACTGGGGAGGCCAGCAATAGTGGTCTCTTCTCGATAAGTTTAGCTATCCTACCTTTGATTAGGTTAGGTTAGGGCAGGTTAGGCTGTGATGACTTTGACTTTTGTGCTATACACTGCTATACGGAGGCTTTGTGCGCTCTGCTGTGCTGTTGTATATTCTGCTTGACTATGGGTAGGACTGCAGTATTGGCCTCGGCACTTTAGGCTGAGTTAGGTTGCGTTTGTTGTTGTCAGGATAGGATAGCCTAGAATTTTGTGCCATACACCGCCCTTCGGAGGCTTGCTGCGCTCTACGTCTACCTACTATGCTCTGCTCGACTCTCGGCAGGCCAGCAATAGTGGTCGCGGCTCGTTCTGTTGTGATAGGATACGTTGGATTTGGCTATGTTAGTTTAGGTTAGGTCAGATTAGCTTTGCCTTTCGTGGTATAAACTGTTTTTCGGTGCATTTCTGCACTCCGACGGGCTCCAGTATGTCCTGCTTGGCTCAGGGGAGGCCACCAATAGTGGCCGCGGCGCGTTAGGTTTGGATTGGTTACTGCTGGTTTTGTTACGTTTGGTTATGTTAGGCAAAGTTTGCTTTGAATTTAGCGATATGCACAGCTATTCGTGGGATTTCTGCACTCTACTGCAATCTAATATTCCCTGCTTTGCTGTGGGGAGGCCCGAAATTGTGAGAGCGCCGCGTTAGTTGGAGTTAGGTTACGTTTGGTTATGTTAAGCTTGGTTAGGTTAAGGTAGGATGTCTTTGACTTTTGTGCTATACATTACTATTCGGTGGACTTCTGCGCTCTTCGTTGCTCTACTATACCATACTCGACTCGGGAGAGGCCAGCAATGGCGGTCGTTGCACGATAGGTTGTGTTATGTTACGTTTGGTTATCTTATGTTAGGTTAGGCTTGGTCTGGGTGGCTTTGAGATTTGTTCATTACACTGCTCCTCGGTGAATTTCTGCGATCAACTGTGCCCTAATATCTTGTGCTTGGCTCTGGGAAGGGCAGCAATAGTGACCTCGTCACATTAGGCTCTTTTATGTTACGTTTTGCTTGGCTAGGTTTGGTTAGCTTTGGTAAGGATAGCTGTGACTTTCGCGCTGTATACTTCCATGCGGCCGGTTTCTTCTCTCTATTTTGCTCTCATATGTTCTGACCGACTACGTGGAGGCCAGTAGTAGTGATCTCGTCCAGTTAGGTTGAGCTGGGCTACGTATGGCTGCGTTAAGTTTGTTTGGGTTAGGTTTGGATAGATTTGACTTTCGTGTTATACATAGTTGGAGTTAGGTTACGTTTGGTTATGTTAAGCTTGGTTAGGTTAAGGTAGGATGTCTTTGACTTTTGTGCTATACATTACTATTCGGTGGACTTCTGCGCTCTTCGTTGCTCTACTATACCATACTCGACTCGGGAGAGGCCAGCAATGGCGGTCGTTGCACGATAGGTTGTGTTATGTTACGTTTGGTTATCTTATGTTAGGTTAGGCTTGGTCTGGGTGGCTTTGAGTTCTGTTCATTACACTGCTCCTCGGTGAATTTCTGCGATCAACTGTGCCCTAATATCTTGTGCTTGGCTCTGGGAAGGGCAGCAATAGTGACCTCGTCACATTAGGCTCTTTTATGTTACGTTTTGCTTGGCTAGGTTTGGTTAGCTTTGGTAAGGATAGCTGTGACTTTCGCGCTGTATACTTCCATGCGGCCGGTTTCTTCTCTCTATTTTGCTCTCATATGTTCTGACCGACTACGTGGAGGCCAGTAGTAGTGATCTCGTCCCGTAAGGTTGAGCTGGGCTACGTATGGCTGCGTTAAGTTTGTTTGGGTTAGGTTTGGATAGATTTGACTTTCGTGTTATACACTAACATTCGGTGGATCCCTGCCCTCTACTGTGCTCTACTATGTCCTGCTATATCCTTGGGAGGCCAGCAAAAGTTCTCGCGCCACGTTACGTGGAGCTGTGCTATGTTTGGTTAGGCTCTGTTGGTCTGGGTTAGACTGGAGTAGCTTAGGCTTTTCTGATATGCAGTACGATGCTATGGATTTCTGAGCTCTACTATCCACTAACGTGTTCTGCTTGGCTCTGTGGAGGCCAGCAACCGCTGTCGCGGCAGGTCAGGTTTTGTTAGGATG
The DNA here is from genome assembly GCF_001483705.2 of Eufriesea mexicana. NCBI lineage: Eukaryota > Metazoa > Arthropoda > Insecta > Hymenoptera > Apidae > Eufriesea > Eufriesea mexicana. The sequence continues at coordinate 203,666 of NW_016910386.1, forward strand.
CGTTTGGTGGTGTTACCATTGGCTAGGTCAGGAGCTGGTGGTGTAGGGTATTGTAATATATACTGCCATTCGGTGGATTTCTGCTCTCTACTCCACTCAAATATGTTCTACTTGGCTCTAGTGCGGTCAGCAATAGTTGTCTCCGCACGTTAGGCTGAGTTACGTTACGTTACGATACGTTACGTTTGGACCGGTTCGGATAGGATACCTTAGACTTTAGAGCTATACACTGCTATACGGCTGATTTCTGCACTCTACTGTGCTCCAATGCGATCTGCTTGGATCTGGGAAGGCCAGCAATATTGTCTCGTCTGGTTAGGTTGAGTCATGTTACGTTCGGTTGGGTTTCGTCAGTCTGGGCTAGGTATGGGTAGCTTTGCCTTTCGCGGTATAATCTGTTGTTCGATGGATTTCGGCTCTCCACTGTGGTCTTGTATGTTCTGCTTTGCTCTGTGAAGGCCAGCAATAGTGGTTGTGGCGCGATAACGTGTGCTATGCTACGTATCTTAATTTCACGATTAGTTAGGTAGGAGAGGATAGCTTTGACTTTTGCGCTGTGCACCAATACTCGGTGGATTTATACGCCCTACATTGATCTACAATACTCTGTTCGGTACTGCGGAGGCCAGTAATAGTGGCCTCGGCACGACAGGTTGTGTTATGCAACGTTCGGTTATGTTATATTTTAATTGGTTAGGTTAGGATAGCTTTGCCTTTCGTGACGTAATCTGTTGTTCTGTGGATTTCTGCGCTACACTGTGCCCTAGTATGTTCTTCTTGACTCTCGTGAGGCCAGCAATCGTGGTCGCGGCATGTTAGGTCCTGTTACGATACGTTCGGTTGCGTTAGGTTACGTTGCGTTGGGAAAGTATAGCTTTGACTTTCGTGTTATAAACTGTCATTAGGTGGAACTCTGCGCTCGACTGTGCTCTCCTATACTCTGCTCGCGTCTGGGTAGCCCAGCAATAGTGATCGCGGCGCGCTACGTTGAGTTATGTTACGATTGGTTGTGCTACGATTTGTGATGCTAGGAAACGACAACTTCAACTTATGTGCTATACACAGCTATTCAGTGTATTTCTTCGCTTTACTGTGCGCTTATACGTTCCGCTTTGCTCTGGTCAGCTGAATAATAGCGGCCTCGGCACGTTAGGTTGGGTTAGGCTAGGTTGGCTACGTTATGCTTGACTATGTTAGGCTAGGATAGCTATGACTTTTGCCTATTCACTGCTATTCGCTAGATTTCTGCGCTCTACCATTCTTTAATGTTCTCTGCTTTGCTCTGGGGAGGCCAGAAATAGTGTCTGTGGCGCGTTGGGTTGTGCCATGTTGCGTTCGGTTATGTTACGTTTGGCTACGTTAGGGTAGGGTTCGTTTGACTTTTGTGCTATGTACTGCAATGCGGCGGAATTCTGCTCAGTACTGTGCTCTAGTAAATTCTGATAAGCTCTGGGGAGGTCAGCGATTATCGTCTAGGCTCGTTAGGTTAGGTTAGGTTACGATTGTTTATGCTATGTGTGGTTTGGTTAGGCTGGGATATCATTGACTTTTGTGGTATAAACCGCCTTTCTGTGGATTTCTGCGCTCTACTGTGATCTCGTATGCTCTGGTTCGCTCTGGGGTGGCCAGAGATAGCGGCCGCGGCTCATTAGCTTGAATTGGGACACGCTTGGTTACGTTATGTTTGCTTGAACCTGATTTGGTTAGCACTGAGCTTACTGCTATACCCTGCGACCTGTGAATTTCGTCTCTCTCCTGTACTCTAATATGCTCTGCTTGGCTCTGTGGAGGCCAGCAATACCGACTACCGCAATATAGGTTGTGACAGATTATGTTTGATTTGGTTAGGTCAGGTTGGGTCCGGTATTGATAGCTTAGACTTTTGTGCTCAACCCTGCTATTGTATTGCCTTCTGCGCTCTTCTGTGTGCTATCACGCCCCGCCTATCTCCGTTGACGCCAGGAGTAGTGCTCCCGGCCGGTTAGGTTGGGTTATGTTACGTTTGGTTTGGTAAGGTTGGGTTAAGTTTGGTAGGATAGATTTGACTTTTGTGGCATTCGCTGCTGGTCGGAAGATTTTAGCGTTCTACATTGCTATGCTATACACTGCTCGACTCTCGGGAGGGCCATAATAGTGGTCTCGGCATGTTAGTTTCTCTTATGTTACGCTTTTGTATGTTATGGTTGGTTAAGTTAGGAGAGGATTGCTTTGACTTTTGCTCTGGACACTGCTACTCGATGGATTTCTGCGCTCTGCTGTTCTATAATTTGATTAGCTTGACCCTGGAAGGGGCAGCAATTGTGGTATCGGAACGTTATGATTGGCTAAGCTACGTTCGGTTAGGTTGGGTCAAGCAACGTTTGGTAAGGGTATCTTTAACTTTTGTGCTGTACACTGCTATTGGGTGGATTTCTACGCCCTGCTGTGCTGTAGTATGTCCTGCTGGTTTCTGGGGAGGGCAACAGTAGCTGTCTCGGCACGTTAGGTTGAGACAGGCTATATTTGTCTTTGTTCCGTTGGCTTGGGTAACTTTAACTTTTCCGATGTACATTGCGATTTATTGACTTCTGCGTCCGACCACCCAATAATGTGTTCTGCTTGGCTCTGGGGAGGACAGCAATAGTGGTCGGGGCACGTTAGCTTGAGTTGGGATACGTTTGGTTTTGATACGGTTGTTTAGGTTACGAGAGGATAACTTTGACTTTAGTGCCATTGTCCGCTATTAGGTGGATTTCTGCGCCCTACAGGGCTCTAATTTTCTCAGCTTGACCCTGCCAAGGCCAGGAATAGCGGTCTCGGCTCGTTATGGTGAGTCAGGTTACTTTCGGTTTGGTTGGGTCAGGGAAAGTTTGGTCACGGTAGGTTTACCTTTTGTGTTGTGCACTGATATTCTGCGGATATCTCCGATCAACTGTGATCTGGAACGTCCTGCTAGGCTCTGAGGAGGGCAGCAATAGCGTTCTCGGCACGTTAATGTAAGCTAGGATACATTTGGGCATGTTACGATCCTCTAGGTTAGGAGAGGTTAGGAGAGGTTAGCTAGAACTTTAGTGCTACGGTGTACTATTAGATGCATTTCCGCACGCCACAGTGCGCGAGTATTTTCAGCTTAGCTCTGGCAAAGCCAGCATTATTCTTCTCGGCACTTTATGATGAGTCGTGTTACGATCGGTTAGGTTGTGTCTGGATAAGTTTGGCAGGATAGCATTAACTGTTGTGCTGTACACTGGTGTTCGGCAGATTTCTGCGCTCTGCTGAGTTCTAGTATGTCCAGCTTGGCTCTGGGGAGAGCAACAATAGCGGTCTCGGCACGTTAGTTTGTGTTATGTTATGTTCGGTTACGTTACGATTGGTTGGGTTAGGAGATGATGGCTTTGACTTTAGTGCCGTAGTCTACTGTTAGGTGGATTACTGCTCCCTGCAACGCTTTATATTATCAGCTTGACCATGGCAAGGCTAGTAATAGTGGCCGCGGCACGTTATGTTGACTTAGGCCAGGTTCGGTTGTGTCACGCTTGGTTAGGTTAGGAGACGGTCGCTACGAATTTAGCGCTATAATCAGCTGTTCGGTGGGATTCTGCGCTCTACTATGCTCTAGTATGTCCTGCTTAGCCATGGGACGGGTAGCAATAGCGGTCTCGGCACTATGTGCTGAGTCAGGTTACGTTCGGTTATGTTTGGTTAGCCTAAGTTTGGTCAGGACAGCCTTAACATTTGCCCTGTTCACTGCAATTCGGTGGACTTCCGCGACTTACTGTGCTCTAGCATGGCCTGCTTGGCTCTGTGGATGGCAACAATAACGGTCTCGGCATGTTAGTTTAGAGTCATGTTACGTTTCGTTATGTTTCGGTTGGGTTGGTTAGGAGAGGATAGCTTTGCCTTTAGTGATATAGTCTGCTAATTGATGAATTCCTGCTCCCTACAGGGCTCTAATATTTTCAACTTGGCTTTGGCAAATCCAGCTATAGTGGTCTCAGCACGTCATGACGAGTTAAGTTTCGTTCGGTTAGGCTGGGTCAGGCTAGGTTTGGTCAGAATAGCGTTAACTTTTGTGCTGCACACTGCTATTCGGTGGATTTCTGCACTCCACTGTATACTTGCATGCCCTGCTTTGCTCTGGGGAGGCCATTAATTCGAGTCTCGGCGCGTTAGGTTTATTTAGGCTACGTTTGGCTACGTTACGTTTATTGGGTGAGGCATGGAGTGATGTGTCTTTCGCGGTATACACTGATATTCTGTGGATTTCTGCGCTCTACTGTGCTCTACTATACTCCGCATGGCCATAGGGAGCCCATCAATATTTGTCGCGGCTAGTTATATGCAGTTAGGCTTTGTGTGGTTATGTCCTCCTGGCTTGGGTTAGGCTCGGATAGCGTAGACCTTTCTGATATGCACTGCGATCATATGGATTTCTGCCTTCTATTCCCCACTAGAATCTCCTGCCTGGCTCTGCGGAGGCCAGCAACTGTGGTCGCCGCACGTCAGGTTGTGGTAAGTGACTTTCGATTAGGTAAGCTTCGGACAAATTAGGTTAGGGTACCTTCCACTTGTGCGCTGCACATAGCAATGCGGCGTATCTCTGCGCTCCGCAATGCTCTAGTATATTCTGCTTGGCTCTGCGGTGGCCAGCGGTACTGGTCTCGGCATGTTGGTCTGAGTTAGGTTGCGCTTGGCTATGATACGCTTAGATAGGTTAGGATTGGATAGCTTTGACTTTTGCGCCATGCTCTGCTATCCGGTGGATATCTGAGCACTACTACGCTCTTGTGTACCCTGTTTGGCTTTTGACGGGACAGTAATAGCTGTCTTGGCACGTTAGGCTGTATTCGGCTACGCTTGGTTAGCTAGTGGTTGCATTTGGAAGTTTCGGGCAGCATTGCCTTTTCAGCTATACACTGCGATTTTATGGGTTCCGCGCCCTGTACTCCACTAATATGTTCTGCATGGCGCAGGGAGGCCAACAATCGTGGTCGCGGCACGTCAGGCCCTGTTAGATTACGCTTGGCTCAGTTACGTTAGGTTAGGTTAGGAAGGGATAGCTTTGAATTTCGTGCTATACACCGCAATTCGGTGGACTTCTGCGCTCTACTGTGATCTAATGTTCACCGCATTGCTCTAGGAATTCCATAAATCGTGGCCACGGCGCCTTAGGTTCAGATGTGTTACGTTTGGTTAGGTTAGGTTTGTTTGGGTTAGGTTAGGACATCTTTGACCTTCGTGCAATGCATTGCCATTCTATGAACTTCGGTGCTCTACTCTCACCTGCTTGGCGGTGGGGAAGCCAGCAATCGTGGGCTAGGCATGTTAGGTTGGGATTGGTAATGCAGGATTAGGCTATGTTGGGTCAGATTAAGTTAGGACACCTCTTACTTTTTTGCTATACCCTGCTATTAGTACGGTTTCAGCGTTCTACGTTGTTCTGCTATACTCTGTTTAGCTCTCGTGAGGCCTGCAATAGATTTCGTGGCACGAAAGTTTGGGTCACGTTACGTCTGCTTATGCTACGCTTGGTTAGGTTCGGAAAGGATTGCTTCGACTTTTCTGCTATACACTGCTTTTCGGTGGACTTCTGCGCTCTACATTGCTCTAATAGGGTCTGCTTGGCTCAGTGGAGGTCAGCAATTGTGACCACGGCACGTTACGTTAGTTTATGCTGCGCTTGGGTTTATTTCGTTTGGATATGTTAGGATAGGGTAACTTCTACCTTTGTGCTATACACTGCTATTCGGTTGATTTGTGCGCCCTACGTTGCTCTGCTATACTCTTCTCGACCCTGGGGTTGCCAGTAATAGTGGTCTCGGCCCGCTATGCTTAGCAGGCTGCGTTCGGCTACATTGCGTTAGATAGGGTTAGGCACGGGTTGCTTTGACTTTCGTGGTATAGACTGCTTTTCCAAGGATTTCTGCGCCCCGCAGTGCTCTAGTACATTCTTCTTGTCTATGGGAATGCCAGCAGCATTGTTCGCGGCACGTTAGTCTGAGTTATGTTGCGTTCCGTTATTTTACGTTTGGATAGGTTGGGAGAGGTTGCCTTTGACTCTTGTTCTAAATACTGCAATACGCTGGAATCCTCCGCTCTACATTGCTCCGCTGTACTCTCCTCGGACATCTGGAGGCCAGCAGTAGTGGTCGCCGCACGTTATGTTGAGTTAGACTACGTTTGGCTATGTTAGGTTACGTTGGGCTACGTTGGCGCAGCATTGACTTTTGCACTACACTCTGCTATGATATGGACTTCTGCGTTCCTCTTCGCGCTATCGCTCTCTACTTGTCTCTGAGGATGCCAGGAATAGTGCTCTCGGCACGTTAGGTTGAGGTACGTTAGGTTTTGTTACGTCTGATTTGGTATGGCTTGGATAGGATGGCTTCGACTTTTGACCTGTACATTGCTGTTCGGACTATTTCAGCGTTCTACGTTGCTCTGCCTTACTCTGCTCAGCCCTAGCGAGGCCAGCAACATCTTTCGTGGCACGACAGCCTGCATTACGATGCGTCTGCTTATGTTACGTTTGGTTAAGTTAGGGTGGGGTACCTTTCACATTTGTGCTGAAACTGCCTTTCTGTGGATTTGTGCGCGCTACATTGCTCTACTATACTCTGTCCGACTCTGGGGAGGACAGTAATAGTTGTCTCGACGTGTCAGGTTGTGAAAGCCTACGTTCGGTTAGGGCATGTTTGATTGGGTTTGGGTATGGTAGCTTCGACTTTCGTTGTGTAAATTGTTGTTCAGTGGGATTGTGCGCTCTACTGTGCTCTACCATGTTCTGCTTTGCTCTGCGGATGCCAGCAATGATGGTCTCGGCACGTTAGTATGGTATAGATAACGCTTGACTATGTTACGCTTGGTCAGGTTAGCAGAGGATAGCTATGAATTTTGTGCAATACACGGCTATTCAGTGGCTTCCGGCGCTCTACATTGCTCTACTATACACCGCGAAACCCTGGAGAGGCCAGAAATAGTGGTCGCGGCACGTAACGTTGAGTTTGGCGTCCTAGATTAGGTTACGTTAGTTTGGGCTGGCTTCGGATATCCTTGTCTTTTCTCTGTACACTGCGATTCTATGGATCTCTGCGCCCTACTCTCCTCCAACATGTCCTGCATGGCTCAGGGAGGACAGCAATACTGCTCTCGGCACGTTAGGCTGAGTTGGGTACGTTCGGTTGTGTTACGTTTGGTTAGGTTAGCATATGATGATATTGACTTTTATGCCATACACTGCGATTCGGCGGATTTCTGCACTCTTCATTGCTCGAATTCACTCTTCTTCCCTCTAGAGGGGCCTGCAATAGCGGTCGTGACACGATAGTCTGATTTATGTTACGTTCGATGGGTTAGTGAAGGACAAGTCATGTTAGGATATCTTTGACCTTAGTGCTATACACTGCTATTCTGTGGCTTTCTGCGCTCTACCGAGCTCCAATATACTCTGCTTGACTCTGTTCAGGCCAGCAAAAGCAGTCTCGGCGCGTTAAGTTAAGTTAGGTTGCGTTTGGGTATACTACATTTGGATAGGGTAGGAGAGGGTAGCTTTGTCTTTTGCGCTATACAATGCTATTCGACGGATTTCTGCACTCTACATTGCTGTACTATACTCTGCTCGACTCTGGGACGCCATTAATAGTGGTCTCTGAAGGATAGGTTGGGATAGGATACGTTTCGTTATGATATGTTAGCTCTGGTTAGGTTTGGATTGCTTTGACTTTCGTGGTATAGACCGTTGTTCGGCGGCTTTCTGCGCTCTACTGCGTTCTAGCATGTTTTGCTTGGTTCTGGAGAGGTCAGCAATAATGTTCTCGGTGCGTAAGTTTGAGATCGATAACTTTTGTGAGTGTTTCATTTGGTAAGGTTAGGATAGGATAGCTTTGACTTTTACGATACATACCGATATTCGGCGGATTTCAATTACGACTGTGCTCTAGTATATTCTGCTCGGCTCTGGGATGGCCAGCAGTATTGGTCTTGGCACGTTAGTCTGATTTACGTTGCGTTCGGATATGTCACGATTGGTTGGGATAGGATAGGGTAGCTTTGACTCTTGGGCTATACACGGCAGTTCGGATGATTTCTGCGCCCTACGTTACTCTAGTATACTCTGCTCGACTCTGGGGGACAAGCAATAGCTCTTGTGGCACGATAGGTTGTGTCATGTTACGATTCGTTAGGCTATGTTATGCTATGTACGGATCGGATGGCTATAACCTTTGCGTTATACGCCGATATTCGGAGATTTCTGCACTTTACTGTTCTCTAACAAGTACTGCTTAGCTCTGGGGAGGCCTGCAATAGAGGTCTCGTCTCGTCATGATGTGTTATTCTACGCTTGGTTAGGTTAGGTAAGGTCCAGTTAGTTTAGAATGTCTATGACGCTTGTGCTATACACTGGCATTTGGTGGCTTTCTGCGCTCTACTGTGCTCAAGTATATTCTACTTGACTGTGGGGAGGCCAGCGATAGTGGTCTAGTCACGATACGATAAGTTATGCTGCGTTCGGCTATATTACGTTTGGAAATGTTGCGGCGTAGTAGTTTTGACTATTGCGCTGTACGCTGCTATTCGATGGACTCCTGCGCTCTGCATTGCTCCAATGTACTCTGTCCGTCTCTCGGGATCCGAGAAATTGTGGTATTGCCGAGGCAAATATTGCTGTCCTACACAGAGCTATGCAGAATAAGCTAGAGCGCAGTAGAACGTAGAAATAGACCGCACTGCAGCGAACGGCACAAGAGTCAGTGATATCGTGACCAAAAATGTCCTAACCTAACAGGACCAAACGTAACATAACTCAACCTAACGTGCCTAGACCACTATTCCTGACACTTGCAGGGGCAATCAGAATATACCAGAGCACAGTAGAGCGCAGAAATTGGCCGCATTGCAGTGTGAAGCACAAAAGCCAAAGATATACTAACCTAACCTGACCTAACCTAACATAAAGGAACGTAGCCCAACTATACGTAGCGTTCCAACTCCACCATTGCTGTCCTCTCCAGAGCCAAGCTGAACACGCTAGAGCACAGTAGAATGCAGGCGCCCGCCGAATGGCAGTGTACAACGTAATATCCGAAGGTATACCCTCCTGACCTAACCTATCGTTGCATAACCCAGCGTAACCTAACTCAACCTAACGTGCAGCGAGCACAATTGCTGGCATCCCCAGAGCCGTGCAGAGTATGGTAGAGCGGTGAAGAGCGCAGAAATCCAACGAAACGTAGTCTATGCCAAGAAGGTCAAAACAGTCTAAATCAAACCCAATCTAATTTAACCTGGCCAAACGCAACCTAACTGAGCCTAACGTCCCGTGATCACTATTGCTGGCATCCCGAGAGCCATGCAAAGCATACTGGAGCAGAGTAGAGCGCAGAAATCCAGCGAATAGCAGTGTATAGCACAAATGTCTTATCCATTATGAACAAACCCAGCCCAAACTAGCCCAACCAAACGCAACGTAACAAAACCTAACGTGCAGCAACCACTATTGCTGGCCTCCTCAGAGTTGAGCTGAGTCTGGTAGAGCACTGCAGATCGCAGGAATCCACCGCATAGCAGTATATACAACGAAAGTCAAAGCTGTCCAACTTGACCCAAACGATCATAACATAATCGAACGCAACCTAACTTAGCCTAACGTGCCGAGACCACCCTTGCAGGTCTCCTCAGAGTCGAGCAGAGTATAGTAGAGTGATTAAGAGCGCAGAGATGCACCGAAAAGCATTGTATAGCATAAAATTCAGGGTTATCCAATCCTAACCTAACAAAGCCTAACATAAGCAAACGTAACATAGCTAAACCTAACGCGCCTAGGCCACTACTGCTGACCACTCCATAGTCAAGCAGAACATATTAGAGCACAGAAGAATGCAAAAATCTGCCGAATAGCACTGTACAGCGCAAAAGCGATAGCTATCCCCTGCCAAGCTTTCCAATCGTAACGCAGCCAAACGTAACCTGACTCAACCTAACGTAGCGAGACCACCATTACTGACACCGCGAGAGCCACGCAGAATCTACTAGATCACAGCAGAGCGCAGAAATCAACCGCATTTCAGTCTACAGCACAAAAGTCAAAGATAGCCTACTCCCACCCAAACGAACCTAACCTAACCTTACGTAGCATAACTCCACCTAAAGCGCAGCGACCACTGTTTCTGCCCACCCAAGAGCAAAGCAAAGCAAATTACATCACAGTCGAGCGCGGACATCCACCAAACGGTAGAGTATAGTACACACGTCAATGCTGTCCTGGCCTACCATAACCAAACGTAGCGTAGCGAAACATAACGTATCACCACATAACCGACCAACACCACTATTGCTGACCTCCCCAGAGCCAAGCGAAATATACTACAGCGCAGAAGATCACATACATCCGCGGCGTTGCAGTGTGTAGCACAGAAGTCAAAGGTATCCTAACCTAACCTAGCCTAACCTAACGCAGCCGAACGTCGCTTAACAGAGTGCAACGTGCCAAGGCAACTATGGCTGTCTTTCCCTGAGCCAAGCTTTTCACATCAGACAAAAGTGGAGCGCCGAAATCCACCGGATGGCAGTGTACAGCATAAATGGCAAAGCTACCTTCTCCTATCATATCCAATCATTACATACTCAAACGTAACTTAATTAAGCCCAACATGCAGCGACCACCATTGCCGGCCTCACCAGAGTTGACCAGTGTGTAGTAGAGCACAGTAGGCCTCAGGAATCCACCAAATAACGGTCTATGCTGAGAAAGCCAAAGCTATCCAAACCTAGCCCTCACAAGCATAACTTAACCAAGCATAACGTAACTCAGCCTAACGTGCCGAGCCCACAATTCCTGACGCCCACAGAGTCAAGCAGAGTATGATAGAGCACAGTGGAGCGCAGAAGTCTACCGAATAGCAGTGCATAGCACAAAGGCCGGAGCCACCCTAACCAAACGTAAACAAACGTAGCATAACCAAATGTAACATAACACAACACATCGTTCCACGACAGCTACTGCTGTCCTCTCCAGAGTTGAGCAGGATATAGTAGAGTAATGGAGGGAGCAGAAATCAGCGGCATTGGAGCTTAAAGCACAAGAGTCAAGAATATCCTAACATAACGCGGCCCATCCTAACCTAATCGAACGTGAGATAACACAAACTAGCGTGCCTAGACCACTATTCCCTGCCTCGCCATCGCCATGCAGAGCATATTGGAGTAGAGAAGAGCGCAGAAGCACTGAGACTGGCAGTGTATGTCACAGAAATCAAAGATAACGTTACCTAGCCTACCTTAAGCAAACCTAACCAAACGTAGCCTAACACAACGTACCGTGCCGAGAATACTATTGCTACCCTCCTCAGAGCCAAGCAGAGAATATTAGTGAAATGCAGTGCGCAGAAGTCCTCAGAACAGCGGTGTATAGTATAAAAGTGAAAGCCATTGTATCCTAACGTAACCAAACGTAACATAACCAAATGTAACCTCTCTCAAACTAACGTGCCGAGACAACCATTTCTGGCCTCCGCAAAGCCAGGCTTAGCGAACTAGAGTACAGTGGAGCGCAGCAACCTACCGATCAGCAGTGTATAGCACAAAAGCCACAGGCAACCTAGCCAAACGTAAATAAGCCTATCCTACCGTACCTTAACACAACATATACTGCCTCGACCGCTATTGCTGGCCTCCCCAGAGTCGAGCAGGGTATAGTATTGCAAAGTAAGGCCCAGAAGTCCAACGAGTAACAGTCTGTGGCGAGAAAGTCGAAGCCATCCAAGCCTAATCCAAACAATCGTAACCTAACCATACGTAACACACCTGAACCTAACCTGCTGAGACCACAAGTTCGTGCCTCCACAGAGACAAGCAGAACATATTAGAGCAACGTAGGGGACAGAAATCCGCCGAAGAGGAGTGTATGGCACAATTATCAACGTTATCCTCTCCTAATCTAATCAAACATGATAAATGCAGTCGCAGCCAAATTCAACCTATCGTGCATAGGCCTCTATTGCTTTCCGCACAATTGCGAAGCAGAATATATAGAAGGGGGCTAGTGCGCAATAGTCAAGGTAATGGAAATGTATAACAGAAGAGTGAAAGTTATCCTATCTAATCCAGACAAACCTCACCTCACCAAACGTAAGAAAACACAACCCGTCGTGCCGCGGACACTATTGCTGGCATCCCAAATCTTCGCAGAGCATATTATAGAACAGTAGAGCACAAATTTCAGCCCAGCAGCAGTGTATGGCACAAAGGTCAGATCTATCCTCTACTAATCCCAACTAAACGTATCATAACCAAACGAATCCTAACGGAGCATAACGTGCCGAGACCACCATTGTGGCCTCCGCACAGCCGATCAGAATATGCTGGAGCACAGTAGAGCGTAGAAATCTACATCATTGCAGTGAAGAGCACAATAGTCGAAGACATCCTGACCAAACCTTTCCTAACCTAACTTAACCGAACGTAACATTACTCAACCTAACGTGATATGCCATTATTGCTGACCTTCACATGGACAACAGGAATGTACCAGAGCACAGCAGTGAGCAGAAATTCGGCGTAACGCAGTGTAAAGCACAAAAGTCAAAGATATACTGACCTAGCCTAAACAACCGTAACGTACTCCAACGTAACTTAACCTATTGTGCAGCGGCCACTATTGCTGGCATTCCTAGAGCCGAGCAGAGCGTGGTAGGGCAGAGATGAGCGCAGAAACCTACCGAATAACAGACTATGCCAAGAAAGTCAAAAGAGTCCAAATATAACCCAAACAAGCTTAACCTAGCCAAACGCAACCTAACTCAACCTTACGTGCCAGGGCCACTACTGCTGGCCACCTCAGAGCCAAGCATAGCATATTAGCGGACGGCATAGCGCAGAAATCAACCGAATGACAGTAAATGGCACAAAAGTGAAAGCTATGCTCTACTTACCTAGCCGAACGTAACATAACCAAACATAGTCTAACTGGAACAGAGGTGCCGAGACCACCATTACCGGCCTCCCCAGAGTTCAGCAGGGTACAGTAGAGCAATGTGGATCGTAGAAATCCATCGAACAGCAGTGTATATCTCAAAAGTCGAAGCTACTTCGTCGAAACCTAACAAAACGTAATCTAACCAAACGTAACGTGCCTCAACCCTACGTGCTGCGACCACTATTGCCGGCGCTCCAGTGTCAAGTGCAACATGATTGGGCACGGTAGAGCACCGAAGTCTACAGTGTATCAGTGTTGAGCACAAAAGTCAAAGCTATCCTAGCCTGACCCAACCAAACCTAACATAGCCAAACGTAATCCGACTGAACCTAACGAGCCGCGACCAGTATTGCTGGCCTCCATGAGGACGAGCAGAGTATGTTAGCGTAGAGTAGAGGTCAGAAATCTATAAGATCGAAGCGTACAACAGAAAAGTCGAAGCTATCCAAAGCTAAACGAAGCTAACATAGCATTACCGAACTTATCGTATATTAGCCTCGTGTGCCGAGTCCACTATTACTGGCTTCCCTAGAGCCAAACGCACCGTACTGGAGCACAGTAGAGCGCAGAAGTCTACCTCATTACCGTGTACAGTACAAAAGTCAAAGATGTAATCACCTAGCCTGACCTCACCTAACTAACCCAACCTAACCTAGCCTAAGATAACCTAACCTAACCTAACACAGCATGACGTGCAAATAACACTAATGCTGTCTTTTGCAGATCCAAGCTGAACATACTAGGGCACAGTGAATGGCAGAAATCCATCGAATGGTAGTGTATTGCACAAAGGAATGAGCGACCTCCTCCTACACTAACTAATCGTAGCACACACAATCGTAACCAAACTCAACCTAACGTGCAGCGTCCACTATTGCTGGACACCCCAGAGTCGACCATAGTATAGTAGAGCAGAGTAAAGCGCAGAAATCCACCGAGTAACAGTCTATGCCGGGAAGGTAATAGCTATGCAAGCCTAACCCAAGCAAACGCAACCTAACCAAACGTAACCTAACTCATCCTGACGTGCCTATACCAAAATAACTGGCCTCCCCAAAGCCAAGCAGAACATATTATAGCACAGTAGAGCGGAGAAATCCACCGAATAGCAGTATATAGCGAAAAGTCAAAGCTGTCATGTCCCAACGTAACCAATCGTAATACTACCAGACCTAACCTAACTCAAACTAACGTGCCGCGACCACCATTGCAGGCATCCGCAGGATCAAGCAGGACATACCAGAGCATAGTACGGCGCAGAAATTGGCATTGCAGTTCATACCACAAATTGCAAGTATTCTCTGGCGACACATAACCAAACCTGTCGAAACCAAACGTAACAATACACCAACTAACGTGCCGCGATCACTATTGCTGCCGTCACCACGGACAAGCAGTATATGATAGAACACAGTAGAGCGCAGGAGTCCATTGGATAGCAGTGTTAAGCTCGAAAGTCAAAGCTATCCTAAGTTCACCCAACCTAACTTAGCCTAACCAAACGTAATCTAACTAAACCTAACCGCGGCGAACAGAATTGCTGGAATCCACAGAGCCAAGCGGAGCATCATAGAGGAGTGTAGAGCGCAGGAACCTCCTGAAGAGCGATGTAAAGCGCAAAAGCCGAAGACAGCCTAACCAAACGCAAACTACCATAGCCTAACCAAACGTAGCATGACTCAAACAAACCTGCCACGAATGCTATTACTAGCCTCCCCAGAGCCAATCAGAAGCTTGTAGAGCATTTTCCAGCGCGGGAGTCCGCCGACTAGCTGTGTATGTCGCAAAAGTCAGAGCTACACTAACCAAGCCTAACATAACCTAACCAAGCTAAACGTGAGTTTCATGAACATAACGTGTGCAAGACCACAACTTCTGGCATCCACGGTAAGTCATTGATATCCTAGCCTAACCTGACCTAACATAACTTAACCACACATAGCACAACTAACACTAACACTCCGAGACCACAATTACTGGCCCCTCCAGAGTCGAGCAGATCATGTCAGAAGAGAGTAGGGCGCAGAAGTCCACCGAATAGCAATGTATTGCAGAAATGTCCGGGTTATGCTGATAAAACCTAACCTAACATAACCTAAGGAAGCGTAAGATAACACAAACTATCGTGCCGCGACCTGCTTTTCCGGAGTTCCCAGAGACAAACTGAATATGATAGAGCACACCAGAGCGCAGAAGTGCATAGGATATCGGTGCTGCGCACAAGAGTCAAAGGTATCCTATCATTAGCCAACAATGCCTAACACAACCAAACGAAATCTAGCTCAATCTACGTGCCGAAACCAGTATTCCTGGCCCCCAAGATCCAATCGGAGCATAATACAGGAATATAGAGCGCAGAAATCCATAGAGTCCCAGTGTACGGCAGAGAAGTCGAAAATATCCAAACCCAACCGACGCAAACCAAACCTAACCAAACGTAACCTATCTGAACCTAACGTACCGAGGCCACCATTATTGGCCTCCCCAGATCCAGGCACTGCATACTAGATCGCAGTAGAGAGCAAAAATACGCCTAATGGTACTGTATGGCACTAAACTCAAAACTATCCTATCCTAACCTAAGCATACATAACATAACCAAATGTAATATAACCCATCCTAACGTGCCGAAATCAGTATTGCTTGCCCCACAAGATCCAAGCAGAGTATACTAGAGCACATTAGAGAGCGGAAATACACCGGGCAGCAGTGTATTGCAAAAAGTCATAGATTTGCTAACCAAACATTAACAACCCTAACCCGACCAAACCCAACCGAAATAACAAGACGTGCGGAGACAAAAATTGCTGGCATCCCCAGAGCCAAGCAGAGCATACTAAAGCAGAGCATAGCGCAGAAATCCACCGGATAACAGTGTGTATCACAAAAGTCATAGATATCCTAGCCTAACCTAGCCAAACGTGATATTACCCAACGCAACCTAACACAACCTAACGTGCATAAACCTCTATTGCTGACTTCCACAGAGCCAACCGGAAAATACTAGTGCATGGCAGGGCGCAGGAGGCCTCCAAAGAGAAGCGAATAGCACAAACGTCAAGTATACCCTAACCTTACCTGACCTGACCTAACGTAACAGAACGTGGATTATCTCAACCTGTGGGGATGAGACCACTATTGCTGGCCTCCCCACTGCCAAACAGAACGTACCAGAGCTCAGTAGACCGAAGAATTCCACCGAATAGCAGCGTCTGGCGCAAAAGTCGGAGCTCTCCTCCCCTACCCTAACCTAACCTAACATAACCGAACGTAACCTGACCCAACTATTCGTGTCACGACCGCTATTTCCGGCCTCCCCAGAGTCGAGCAGAGCATAGGAGAGCAATGTGCTTCGCAGAAATGCAGGGAATAGCAGTGTATAGCGCAAAAGTCAAGGTTGTCCTAACCTAACCTATCCAATCATAGCATAACAAGACGTAATCCAACTCAACCTTTCGTGCCTGTACCACAGTCTCTGACCTCTGCAGTGCCAATCGGAGTATACCAGAGCACAGTAGAGCGCCGAAATGCACCGCAAAGCAGCGTATAGGACAAAAGTCAAAGCTATCCTGACCCAACACAACCCAACGTAACGTAACGAAGCGTAATCTAACTAAACCGAACTGGCCGCGACAAGTACTGCTGGTCTCCACATAGTCAAGCAGAACATATTACAGGAGAGGAGAGCACAGGAATCCATAGAATCTGAATGTTTAGCAATAAAGACAGCCTAACCAAAACAATTATAACCTAACCAAACGAAGCATTACTCAATATAACGAGACGCGACCACTATGGCTGGACTCCAGAGGGCCAAGCAATATAATCTGGAGCGCAGTTTAGTGCAGAAATCGAACGAATAACAGTGTATACCACGAAAGTCAAGGCCAACAAACATAACACAAAGAAACATGGAATAAACAAACGCAGCCTAAATTAATCTGACGTGCTGAGGCCACTACTAGCGGTCATCACAGAGTCGGGCAAAGTATAGTAGAGCAATGCAGAGCGCGGAAATCCACCGAATAAGAGCTTATAGCACATGAGACAAAGATATCCCGACCAAACCTTACCTGACATAACCCCGCCAAATACAACGTAACACAATCTAATGTGCTGCGAACACTTTTGCAGGTGTCCCCAGAGACAAGCAGAATATTATAGGGCTGAACGGAGCACAGAGGTCCTCAGAATAGCAGTTCTGTTCACAAAAGTCTAAGTTATACTAACCTAACCGCGAGTATCGTAACACAAGTAAACGTAATCTAGCTCAACTTAGCTTGCCGCGAACAGTATTGCCGACCATGCAGAGCCAAGCAGAGCATGATAGAGCACAGTAGAGCGCAGCAATCCACCGAATAGCAGTGCATAGCGCGAAAGTCAAAGCTATCCTAGCCTAACCTATGCTAACGTAACATAACCAGATGTAACAAAACTAAATCTAACGTGCATAGACCGCTACTGCTGACATCCCATTGAGTCCAGTTGTATATACCAGAGCACAGTAGAGCTCAGAAATACGCCGAAAAGCAGTTTACAGCACAAAAGTCTAAGCAAACCTCTACTAACGTAACCAAACGTGACATAACCGAACGTAACCTAGTACTACCTGACATGCCACGACCACTATCACTGACCTCACCAGAACCAAGCAGATTGTGATAGAGCACTGCAGAGCGCAGAAGCCCATAGAACAGCTGTGTGCAGTACAAGAGCCATAGACACCATAACCTAACCCAACGAAACCTTACCTAATAAAACGTAACCTGCCTCAACCTAACGTGACGCGACCACTATTGCAGGCCTCCCCAGAGCCAAGCGGACTGCATTAGAGGAGACTCGGGCGCAGAAATACATTGAATCGCCGCGTATGGCAGAGAGGTCAAAGCTATCGAAACGTAACACATGCTAACGTAACCTAGCCGAACGTAACCCAACTCAAACTAACGTGACGCGGCGACAATTTCTTGCATCCCCACTGCAATACAGACCATACTAGAGGAAAGCAGAGCGAAGAAAGCCACCGAAATGCTGTGTAGAGCGCAAAGGTCGATGGTATCCTGTCCTAACCTAACCGATCGTAGCTTTACCAGACGTAACATAACACAACCTGGCGTGCGAAGACCTCCATCGCTGGCCTCCCATGCGGCAAAAAGGACAAACTGGACGAGACTAGAGCGCAAAGTACACACAATAGCATTGTACAGCGTAAGAGTCAAAGACATCAAAACCTAACCCAAACTAACGTAGCCTAACCAATCGTAGCCAAGAAAAACATAAAATGCCGCGACCACTAAGGCTGGGCTAGACAGGGCCAAGCATACTACAGTAGAGCACAGGGACCCAACGAATAAGAGAGTATAGCGCGAAAGTCAGAGCTACCCTAACCAAGCCCAATCCATCCCAAAATACACTTACGTATCCTTTTGACTTTTGTGCAGTGTATAGCACAAAAGTCAAAACAATCCTCCCTACCCTCATCTAACCTAACCAGACCAAACGTAGCTCAACCAAAACTTTCGTGCCATCGCCACTATTGCTGTCCTCCCCAGAGTAGAGCTGAGCATAGTTGAGCAATGTGCAGTGCAGAAATCCACCCAATAGCTGTGTATAGCACAAAAGTCAAAGCTAGTCTAGCATAACCTAACGAAACATAGCATAACCAAACGTAACATAACGCAACCTAATGTGCCTAGACCACTGATGCTGACCTCCACAGAGCCAGCCAGAATATGACAGAGCACAGTAGAGCGCAGAAATTCGCTAAATAACAGTCTGTGCCAAGAAAGTCAAAGCTGTCCAAACCTAACCCATGCAAACATACCCTAACCGAAAGTAACCTATCTCAACTTAACATGAGGAGACCACAATCGCTGGCATACCCAGAGACAGGCAGAGCATATTAGATAACAGTAGAGCGCATAGATCGAACGAACAGCTGTTTATAACCAATAAGTCAAACTTATCCGAGCCTAACCTAACCAAACATGATATAAGCAATCGTGATATAACACAACCTAACGTGCCTAGACCAATATTGCTGACCACCGCAGTGTCATTCAGAATTTACCAGAGCGCAGTGGAGCGCAAGAATCCGCCGTATTGCAGTGAATAGCACAAAAGTCAGAGGTACCCTATCAAAACCTGACCCATCCTAACCTAGCCAAACGTAGACTAACTAAACGTTGCGTGCAGATACCAGTATTGCCGTCTTTCCCAGAGCCGAGCTGAACATATTAGAGCACAGTAGAGTGCAGGAAGCCGACGAATGGCTGTGTATAGCACAAAAGTCAAAGCTGTCCTCTGCTATCCTGACCAATCGTAACATAGCCAAAGGAAACCTAATTCGACCTAACGTGCAGCGATCACTATTGCTGGAATTCCCAGGGTCGTGCAGAGTATAGTACAACACGGCAGAGCGCAGAAATCCACATAACGGCGGTCTACATCAGAAAAGTCAGATCTATCCTCTCCTCACATAACCAAACGTAACATAACCATACGTAACCTTTTTTTTCACGTGGGGGAAATCTTCCAAAGATACCCGGCCCCCTTAGGGGAGGGGGCGGGGTTATGTGGGATTTTTACCCACTAAAGCCCCCAAGATGCCCGGCCCTTCGCATTTCGGTGCGCCCTGGACTTCGCGGCGACGCAATTGCCAGGACGCCCCCGTGACGCAACCGCAGTTCCCTCCAGGCGCGACGGGTAATCGCACCCGAAACGATCATGTCCATGCGCGCGAGACGGGTCGTTTACAGGCATACACACACACACACTCACACGCACTCAACACGCATTCCACCGCACCGCAACGCACGCATACCCTGCGGACGCCGCGCGACCATCACGCGACGCCGCGCGCCCAGACCACGGTCTCTCGAACTGAAGGGCCCCCACACGTCATCTCGCGGTCACCCTAACCTAGGTTACAATGGGAGAGAGAGACGGTCTCCCCGGCCGTAGGTACATGGTCGCTCGCGAAGGCGGAGGTCTAACGCGTAAACACATCCGGCAGTGCGCGCGCCGCCCTCCGGCGCCGCGCTTGCAGCCTCCGCCGCCCTACGCGCGAGGAGCACGCGCCACGCTCGCAGGCTCTCCCCGCGGCCTCCTTCTGTAGCATAACTGCCTCGCAGAAGGAGGCCACCGCACGCCACGCACCTAAGCCCTCCGTCATCCTCGCCACGACGACTGAGAGCGAAAGGTCCCGACCCACCACGCGCAACAGTACCCGGCGCTCGCCAGCCCACACCGGACATTCCTCCGGCGTGTGCTGCGCCGTTCCCCTCCCTTCCCCGCAGTGATGACACCGCGTGTCACGTTCCCGCCCTATACGACACAGGTACACCCCGAAGCACCCGTGCCCGGTTAGCACCTGCGTCAGGCGGAACGTGTCCCGGCTGCCGCTGCGCCCCCAAGCATCCAACTCGGGGAGCACAGCCTCGATCGCCCGGTGCCGCCGGCTACTCGGCTTCCTCAGTCGAGTTCGCCAGGCGGTCATCAAGGACTCTCGAACCCTTCGCCTCAACCAAACGGACCCTTCTTCAGGGGCACCGCCGCCGCCAGCGTGTAGGGGACCGTAGATACGGGCCTCCGCCACCGCTTGCAGTTCAAATGGCGGGACACCCGCCAGGACCACCGCCGCCTCGAGGGATATCGTGCGGTAACCGCGCACAACCCTGATCGCCATCCTGCGAGCTACTCGCCGGAGAATAGCCAGACTGCGCGGACTGGCGACCAGGTCGTTCACCCAGGTCGGAGCCCCGTAAAGTGCCACCGAGCGAAGGACTCCTGTGTAGAGGCGGCGCAAACCATACGTAACATAACTCAATCTAACGCGCCGGGATCACTACTTCTGACATCCATAGAGCCAAGCAGAATGAACTATAGAGAAATTGCCCTCATTCCAGTGAGTAGCAGAAAAGTCAGTGATATCCCAACCAAACCTAACGTAGCCCAACCCAACCTAACATAACCAAACGTAACACAATTCAACCAGACGTTCCTAGACCGCTATTGCTTTCCTGCCCATCGCCAAGCAGAACATATTAGAGGAGAGTACAGCGCAGGTGTCTATAGAATTGCAGTGCGTGGCAGGAAAGTTGAAGCTATCCTAACGTAACCCGAACTAACCTTACACAACCTAACCTAACGTAACCTATCCAAATGTAACCCAAACCGACATAACCCAACGAAACGGAGAATAACTAAACATAACATGCCGCTACCACCATTTCTGTGCTCCCCAGGGCCAAGCTGGCCCTAGTAGAGCCCAGTGGAACACAGGAATGCACTTAAAAGCAGTGTATAGCACAAATGTTGTACATATCCTAACATAACCTGTCCTAACCTAACATAACCGAACGTAGGCTAACTAAACCTAACGTGCCGAGGCCACCATTGCTGGCCTCCCCAGAGTCTAGCAGAACATATTAGATCACAGCAGAGCGCAGAAATGCTCCGAATAGCAGTGTACAGCACAAAAGTCCTAGCCATCCTATCGAAACATAACGTAACCTGACCAAAGCGTACGTAGAATAGCAAATCCGTTCGATTCTATGCGTCTATTGCTGACACGCCAGAGAAAATCAGAACATATTAAAGCACAGTAGAGCGCACAGATCGTCGGAATATGTGTGTATATCATAAAAGTCAAAGCCATCCTGCCCAAACTTAACATAACCGAACATAACACAACTTAACACATCTGAGCCTATCGTGTAAAGGGCACTATTGCTAGCCACCACAGAGTCGAGCAGAATATCGTTGAGCAATGAGGAGCGCAGTAATGCACCGCATAGCAGTGTGTAGCGCAGAAGTCAGAGTTTTCCTATCCTAGCCTAACCAAACGTAACATAACCAAACGTGGCATAGCTCGGCCTAACTTGCCTAGACCAATATTGCTGTCATTCCCAACGCCCAGCAGAACATACTAGAGGAAAGAAGAGAGCAGGAGCCCATATAATGTCGGTGTACATCAGAAAAGTCAAAGATATCCTAACATAGCCCAGAAGAACCTGAAATAATCAAACGTACCGTAGCGCAAACAAGCGTGCCGAGACTACTATTGCTGGCCCCTCCAGAGCCAGTCACAGCATAATAGAGCACAGTAGCGCGTAGAAACCCACAGGGGTGCAGTATATAGTGCAAAAGTGAATCATATCCTGTCGAAGCATAACCTAACATAACATAATCAGACGTAACATAAGCAAACTAGCGTGCTGCGAACACTGCAGCTGGCGCTACCAGGGACAAGCAGAATATGATAGAGCACAGTAGGGTGCAGAAGTCCGTAGCATAGTCGTGTTGAGTACAGTAGTCTATGGTATCCTAATATAACCCATCATAGCCCAACATAGTCAAACGCAATCTGTCTCAACCTAACGGGTCGCGACCAGTATTGCAAGCCTCAACAGAGCCAAGCAGACTATAACAGAGGACAGTAGAGCGCAGATGTCCATAGAGTTGCTGTGTGCAGTACAAAAGTCAAGGACACCCTTACCTAATCGAACGCAATCTGCCTCAACCTAAAGCGAAGCGACCACCATTGCTGGCCTCCCCAGAGCCAAGCAGAGCGTATTAGAGGAGAGTAGAGCACATAAATCATCTGAGTCTGAGTGTTTAGCAGAAAAGTCGTAGCTATCCAAACCTAACCGAAGAAAGCATAACGTATCCAAACGTATACTATCCCAACGTAATGTGCCGAGACCGCTATTACTGGGATCCCCAGAGCCAAACAGAAAATTCTAGAGAACAGTAGGGTGTAGAAACCGACGGCCTTGCAGTGAATATCAAAAAATCAAGGATATCCCGACCAAACCTAACCCAACCTAACCTTACCAAATGTAACACAACCAAACCAAGCGTGCCGCGGCCACTACTGCTGGCGTCCCAAGAGACAAGCGGTATATGGTAGATCACAGTAGGGCGCAGAAAACCGCCGAATAACAGTGTACAGCACGAAAGTCAAAGCTACCACATACAAATATAACCAATCGTAGCACACACGCACGTAACATAACACATCCGAAGGAGCCAGGACTGCTATTGCTGGAATTCGCAGAGTCGAACAGAGCAGATGAGAGCTCTGTAATCCACCGAATAAGAGTGTACACCACGAAAGTCAAAACTATCCAAAGCTAACACATACCATCATAACGTAACCAAACTCTGCCTAAATCAAACTGACTTGCCGTGACCACTATTTGTGGCCACCCCAGAGCCAAGCAGAGCATACTAGAGCAGCGCAGAGCGCAGAAATCTACCGGATAGCAGCGTCTAGCACAAACGTCAAAGCCATCCTCCCCATCCTAACGTAACCTAACCTGGCCAAGAGTAACCTGACCCAAGATATTGCGCCACTACCACTATTGCCGGCATAGCCATAGTCGAGCTGAGCATAGGAGAGCAATGTGCAGCGCTAAAATCTACCGAATAGCAGTGTATAGCACAATAGTTTAGGCTGTCCTAACCTAACATGTCCAAACATAGCACAGCCAGATGTAACATAACTCAACCTAACGTACCAAGACCACTACTGCTGACCTCCACAGAGCCAACCAGAATAAACCAGAGTACAGTAGGGCGCAGAACTCCGACGTACAGCAGTGTATAGCGCAAAGGACAAAGACATCATAACCAAAAATAACACAGCCGAGCATAACCAAACGTAACCTAACTCAACCTATAGTGTCACGACTGCTATTCCTGTCCACCTCAGTGTCGAGCAGAGTAAAGCAGAGCAATGTAGAGCGCAGAAGTCCACCGAATAGCAGTGTACAGCGCAAAAGTCGAAATTACCACATCCTAGCCTGACAAAACGTAACAAAACCAAGCGCAACACTATCGAAGCAAACGTGCCGTGGCCAATATTGCTGGCATCCACAGAGCCAAGCACAGCACATTAGAGCACAGCTGAACGCAGAAGTCCACCGAATATTGGTCTATAGCAGAAAAGTCAAAGCTGTCCTAGCCTAACACGAACAAACGTAACCTAACTCCACCTAACCGCCATACACAATAATTGCGGAACTCCCCGCAACCAAGCAGAATATACTAGAGCACAGTGAATCACAGATATATGAAGCGTTGCTGTGCAAAGCACAAGAGCTAAGATAACCTAGCCTAACCTGGCCTAACATAAACCAACCGAACGTAGCCTAACTCAGCATAAGGTGCCGAGGCCACTATTGAGGTCCGTCCCGGAGCCAAGCTGAACATATCAGATCACAGTGGGGCGCAGGATTTCACCGAATATCAGTGTATAGCACAAAAGACAAAGATTTCCTCTCCTAACCTAACTATCCCTAACATACCCAAACTTAACCTAACTAAACCTAACGTGCAGCGACCACTATTCCTGGCCTCCGCAGAGCCAAGCAGAGCATATTGGAGAACAGTGTGGCCCAGAAGTCCACCGAGTAGCAGTATATAGCACAAGAGTCTATGCTACCCTCTCCTACCCAACCGAACATAAGATAGCCAAACGTAGACTATATCAAACTGTCGAGCCGGGACCAGTATTACTGGCATTCCCAATTTCGAGCAGAGTATAGTGAGGCAATGTTGGGAGTAGCAATCCTCCGAAAAACATATCACATCACGAAAGTCACAGATACCCTGACCAATCCTGTCCCAACATAGCCCAACCAAACGTAGACTAACCAAACCTAACGAGACGGGCCCAATTTTGCTGACCTCCACATCGCCGCGGAGAACATATTAATGGGGGGTAGAGCGCAGAAGTCCAAAGAACGGCAATGTATAGCAGAAGAATCGCAGATATCCTAACATAACCCAAACAAGCCGAACCTAACCAAACGTATCCTAACCTATCCTAACGAGCCGCGGCCACTATTTCTGGCCACGCCTGAGCAAAGCAGAATATACCAGAGAACAGTGAAGCGTAGAAATCGACCGCATTGCAGTGAATAGCGCAAAAGTCAAACATATCCTGACCTAACCTGACCTAACCTAACCTAACCAAAAGTAGCATATCTCAACATAATATTCCGATAACAGAATTGCTGTCCTTCCCAGAGCAAAGCTGCACATAACAGAGCACAGTAGGGTGAGGAAATCCGCCGAATGGCTGTGTACAGCGCGAAAGTCGAAGCTATCCTCTCCTGTCCTAACAAATCGTAACATACACAAACGTAAGCTAACACTAACTAACGTGTAGCGAAAACTATTGCTGGGCATCCCAGGGACGAATAGAGTTGAGTTGAGTAGAGTAGGGCGCAAATATACACCGAAAAGCAGTGCATCGCGCAAAAGTTAGTGCTGCCCTTTCGCGACCTAACCATGCGTATCACAAGCAAACGTAGCCTAACTCAGACTCACGGGCCGAGACTGCTGTTTCCGGCCTCCGCCGTGCCGAGCAAAATATACTAGGGCACGGTTGGGCTTAGAAATCAACATCACTTCAGTTCATATCACAAAAGTGATGGAGATCTTTATCATACCTAACCGAACATAACCTAACCAAACGTAACGTAACACAACCAATCGCGCCCCGGCTGTTATTTTTGCCGACGCATGGACAAGCAGGTTACGATGAAGCACACTAGAGAGTAGAAATCCTTAGAATCGCAGTGTATAGCTGAACAGTGAAAGCTATTCAAACCTAATACAGGGAAGCGTAACCAAATTGGACGTAGAATATCTAAGCTCGACTTGCCGCGACCGCTACTGCTGGACTCCCCAGAGCCAATCACGGCCTATTTGAGCACAGTTCAAAACGGAGGGCCACCAAACAGCAGTGTATATAACAAAAGTCAACGATGTCCTGACTTAACATGACATAACCTAACCTAACCAAACGCAGGCTAACTAAATCTAACGGGCTGATGCCGCAGTTGCTGACTTCCACAGAGTAAAGCAGAGCATAATGGTGGTGAACAGTGAGCAGAAGTCCACCGCATTGCAGTGTAAAGCACAAGAGTGAAAGGCACCCCAACATAACCATAACAAATCTAACCTAACCAAGCGTAACCCAACGCAACATAACGCAACGCGGCCACTGTTTCTGGCCTCGACAGAGCAGAGAGTAGCATGTTAGATCACAGTAGAGCGCAGAAATCCACCGAATAGCCATGGAGAGCGCTAAAGTCGAAGACATCCTGACCAAACCTGACATAACCTAAAATAACCAGATGTTGTATAACTGAAATTATCGAGCCGGCACCGCCATTGCTGGCCACCACAGAGAGAAGCAGATCATATTAGAGCACTGCGGAGCGCAGAAATCCACCGAATATACGTATATAGCACGAAAGTCAAAGGCATCCTGGCCAAACACATTCCAACCTCACCTAACCGACCGGAACGTAACAAAACCTATCGTGTCACGACCAATATTTTCGGCCTCCCCACTGTGGAGCTGTGTATAGTAGAGCAACGTAGGGCGCAGATGTCCTCAAAATAGCAGTGCATAGCACAAAAGTTGAAGCGATCCTGTCCTAACCTAACCAAACGCAGCATAAGCAAACGTAGCCTAACTCAACAAAACGTGCCGAGACCAAAATTGCTGGCCTTCTCAGAGCCACACAGCGGATGCTAGCCGACAGTAGAGCGCTGAATTTCACCGAGCAGCAGTGTACAGCAGATGAGCTGTAGCTACACTATCCTAACCTAAGCAACCGTAACGTGCAGAGCGCAGCATAACCCATCCTACCGCGCCGCGACCACTCTTGCCGGCATTCCCAGATTTGAGTAGAGTCGAGTGGAGAACAGAAGAGCCCAGAAACCCACCAAATAACAGAGGTCCATGGAATTACTGTGTGTGGCACAAGGGCTAAAAACACACTAACATAATCCACGTAACATAACCCAGACGAACGTAACCCGCCTCAAACCAACCTGACGCGACCACTGTTGCTGGCCCCCCAGAGCCAAGCAGAACATAATAGAAGAGAATATAGCGTAGAAGTCCATAGAATCGCAATGTATAGGAGAAAAGCAGAAGCCTCACAGACCTAGCCAAAGCTTAAGTAACATAGCCAAACGTAACCTATCCCAACCTAACTTCCAGAAGACAATATTGCTGGCCTCTTCAGAGCCAAGACTCTTCAGAGCCAAGCAGAGCATAATGCAGCACGGTGGATTGCAGAAATCCACCGAATGGCAGTGTACAGCGCGAAAGTCAAAGCTATCCTTGCCTAACCGAATCAAGCATAACGCAACCAAACGTAACAGAACCCTATCAATCGTGCCTAGACCACAGTTGATGTCCTCCCATGGGCGAAGGAGAATATACTAGTGCACAGTAGAGTGCCGAAATCCCCCGCATGCAGTGTAAGGCACAAAAGTGAAGGATATCCTGACCAAACATAATCAAACGTTACATAACTCAACCTAATGTGCCGCGATAACTATTGCAGGCGTTCCCGTGGAAAACCAGAATATGATATAGCACAGTAGGGAGCAGAAGCCCGTAGAATGGCTGTGCTGGGCACAGAAGTCAATGCCATTCGAACCTAACCAAACCTTACCTAACATTTGCAAACGTAATCTAACTCAACCTGACATTACGAGACAAGTAATGCTGGCCTCCACAGAGCCAAGCAGCGCATGGTGGAGCACAGAAATCGATAGCTTCGCAGTGTATAGCGGATCAGACTAAGCAGTTCTAGCCTAACAAGTCCAAACGTAGCATAGCCAGACGTAACATAACTCAACCTAACGTACCTAGACCACTGTTGCTGACTTCCACAGAGCCAAGCAGAGCATGTTAGGGTACAGTATAGCGCAGGATTCCATAGAAGTGCAGTGTATGGCAGAAAGATCAAAGCCCTCCAAACCTAGCAAAACCAGCCTAACCTAACGAAACGGAGAATAACTCAACATAACATGCTGCGACCACTATTGCTGGCACCCCAGGGCCAAGCAGCGTAGAGTAGAGCGCTGTAGAACGCAGAAAGTAACCAAACAGAAGTGTACAGCACAAAAGTCGTAGATATCCTGACATATCATGACCTAACTTGACCCAACCGAACGTAGACTGACTGAACATATTGAGCCGAGCCAACATTTGCTGGCCACCCCAGAGCCAAGCAGATCATATTAGATATAAGTACAGAGCGGAATTACACCGAATAGCAGTGCATAGCACAAAAGTCGAAGCCATCCGTACCTACTATAAGTATGCCTTACGAGACGACACCTCTATTTCTGGACACCGCAGCGGCAAGCAGAATATATCAGAGCACTGTAGAGTGCAGAAATAGAACGAATTGCGTTTTAAACACAAAGGTCAGGGACATCCTGACCAAACCAATTCCAACCAAAACAAACCAAACGGAACATATCTGAAACTATCGTGCCACGAACAATACTGCCGGCCTCCCAAGAGTCGAGCAGAGCATATTTGAGCAATGTCGAGCGCCCAAATCCACCGAACAGCAGTGTATAGCACAAAAGTCTAAGCTGTTCTAGCTCAACACGACCAATCGTAGCATAGCCAGACGCAACATAACTCAACCTAACGTTACTAGACCACTATTGCTGTCTTCCACAGAGCAAACCAGAATATACCAGCACACAGGGGAGCGCAGAAAACCGACGTATAACAGTGTATAGCGCAAAAGTCTAAACCATCAAAGCCAAACCCAACCCAACCTAACGTAACCAAACGTAGTCTAACTAAACTTAACGTGCCGCGACCGCTATTGCTTGCCTCGGCAGAGCGAAGCAGAGTATACTAGGGCAGAGTAGAGCGTAGTAATCTACCGCAATGTAGTGTACAGCTCATAAGCCAAAGCTCTTCTCTCCTAATCCACCCAAACGTAGTATAATCGAACGTATCATACCACAACCGAACGTGCCGAGGTCGTTATTGCTGGAAACCCCAGAGACCAGCAGAATATAATATAGCACAGTATGGCGCAGAGAGCCACAAAAATAGCAGCGTATGGCACACGAGTCGAACATGTCCTAACCCTACAATACATAACCTAAGCTGGCCAAGCGTGGACTAACTGAGGTTAACGAGCCGAGACCACCATTCCTGACCACCCCAGTGCCAAGAAGATAATACTAGAGCACACTAGGTTGCAGATATCCGCAGTATAGCAGTCTATAGCACAAAAGTCAAAGCTACACCGTCCTATCCCAATCCAAGTTTACCTATCAGAACGTAATCTAAGTCAACCGAACGCGCCGCGAACAATATTTCTGGCCTCAACAGAGTCAAGCAGAGCATATTAAAGGAGAATAGAGCCCAGGAATCCATAGAATCTCAGTGTATAGCAGAAAAGTCGAAACTATCCAAACCCAACCAAAGAAAGCATAACACAGCCAAGCGTATACTCTCTTAACATAATGAGCCCAGGCCACGATCACTGGCAACCCCATAGCCAAGCAGAACATACAAGAGCACAGTAGAGCGCAGAAGCCCATCGCATTACAGTGTACACAACAGAAGTCATAGATATCCAAACCTACCCGAAAAGATGCCGAACACAACCAAACGTGCCGTAACACAATCTAACGCACCGCAGCCACAATTTCTGGCCAGGCCGGAGCAAAGCATGGCATATTAGATCTCAGTAGCGAAGCAAAATCCTCCGAACGGCCGCTTACAGCCCAAAAGGCGAAGTTATGCTAGCCTAATCTAACCAAACATAACATAACCATACGATGCATTACTCAACCTAACATGCCGAGACCAATATTGCTGGCCTCCGCAGAGCTAAGCAGAGCACACTAGAGCGCAGCTGAGGGCAGAAAGAAACCGAATGTTGGTGTATGGCACGAAAGTCAAAGCTGTCCTAGCCTAATCCAACCGAACCCACCATAACCAAACGTAACCGAACTCCAGCTAACCGCCATACACAATTGTTTCTGACCTCCCCACAAACAAGCAGAATATACTAGAGCACTGCTGATCATAGACTTAGGAAGCATTGCAGCGCAAAGCACAAGAGTAAAGATAACCTAGCATAGCCTGGCCAAACATGAACCACCCAGGCGTAGCCTAACACAACATAAGGTGCCGATGCCACTATTGCATCCACAAAACGGCTGTGTATAGCAGAAAAGTCAAATATATCCCAACCTCACCAACACCAACCTAACCTGACCAAGCGTAACCTTGCTCAAACTCACCTGCCGGGTCCACTATTGCCGGCACCCCCTGAGCCCGGCAGAGCATATTAGAGCACAGTAGAGCGCACAGGCCCTCCGGAATGCAGTGCACAGCGCAAAAGTCGAAGCTAACCTTTCCCGACCTAACCAAACGTATCATCAGCAAACGTAGCCTAACCAAAGCTAACGTGCTGAGACTACTATTGCCGGCCTGCGCAGTGCCAAGCAGAATATACTAGGGTACGGTGGAGATCAGAAGTCAACAGCATTGCAGTTCATATCACAAATGTCAAGGATATCCTGACCAAACCCAACATAGCCTAACCTAACAGAACGTAACATAGCTCAGCCTAACGTGCGGCGACCAATAATGCAGGCGTCCCCATGGAGAAGCAGAATATGATAGGGCACAGTAGAGCGCAGAAGTCCGTAGAATAGCAGTGTTGGGCACAATAGTCAAAGCCAGTCTAACCTAACCCAACCTAGCCTAACCTTACCAAACGTAATCTAACTCTACCTCACTTTACGCGACCAGTATTGCTGGCATCCACAGAGCCAAGCAAAGCATTATAGAGCGCACAAATCCGTAGAATCGCAATGTATAGCAGGACAGCCAAAGCTATCCGAACATAACCCAAACCAACATAACCTAACGGAACGTAGAATAACTTAACGCGACTTGCCACGACCGCTATTGCTGGACAAGCCAGGGCCAAGCATTTCTTATTTGAGCACAGTAGAACGCAACAATCCAACAAATAGCAGTGTATATAACAAATGCCAACGAAATCCTGACATAGTTTAACCCAACCTAACATAACCAAACGTAATCTGACTGAACCTAACGTGCCGAGACCTTAACTGCTGTCCTCCACAAAGACAGGCAGAAAATACTACAGCACACTAGATCGCAGAAACCCACCGCATTGCAATGTCTAGCGCAAAAGTCAAAGATACCGTGGCGAAACCTGACCTAACGTAACATAACCCGAAATATCGTGCTGTCACCACAATTGCTGGCATCCCCAGAGCCAAGCAGAGCATATTAGAGCCATGCAGAGAGCAGAAATGCACTGAATAGCGGTGTATAACACAACAGTCAATGCTATCCACTCCAAACCTAGCCAATCATAACAGAACCAAACATAACCTAACTCAAACTAACGTGCCGCGACGATTATTACTAACCTCCCCATAGCCTGGCAGAGTATAGTGGAGCAACGTAGAGCGCAGAAATCCACCGAATAGCAGTGTATGGCGTAAAAGTCGGATCTATCCTATCTTAACCAAACCTATCGTAACTTAACCCAACCTAACGTGCCGTGACCACTATTGCTGGCGCCGGCAAAGGCGGACAGAATATGCTACAGCGCAGTAGGTCGTAGAAAACGACAGCATTGCTCTGCATAGCACAAAAGACGAAGGCAACATGACGAAACATATTCTAACTTAACCTAATCAAACGTAACTTGCCGCGATCACTATTATGTTACATTTGGGTGGTTAGGTTAGGTATAGTTGGGTTAGGATTGCCATAACCATTGTCTATACACTCTGTTTCTATGGATTTCTGAACTCTCCTCTCCCCTAATATGTGCTGCTCGGCTCTGGGGTGGTCAGAAGTAGTGGTCACGGCACGATAGGTTGATTTAAGTTGTGTTTGGCTGTGTTACGCTTTGCTATGTTAGAACAGTGGAGCACTCGGAGAGTTCCTGAACCTTACTGTGCTCTAATATTTTCTACCTGCCTTTAGGGAGGCCAGAAATTGTGGTCTCGGCACGTTAGGTTGTTTTCGGTTACGTTTGGCTATTCAGGGTTACGATATGTTCGGTTAGGACAACTTCGACTTTCGTACCATACACCGTTATTAGGCGGAATCCTGCGCTCGTCTGTTCTCCACAACATTCTGCATGGATCTGTGGAGGCCGGCAGCAGTTGCCTCGGCACGTTGGCTTGAGCACTGTTACGATTGGTGACGTGAAGTTTTGTTACGTTAAGATAGAGTAGTTTTGACATTTGTGCTATTCACTGACATTTGATGGTTTCAGGCATTCCTCTATGCTCTAATACGTTCTGCTTGGCTCTGGGGAGGCCATCGATAGTGGTCTCGGCACGTTGGATTGAGATACGTTACGCTTATTACCTTACGGGTGGCTATGTTAGTACAAGATAGCTTTGATGTTTGTGCTATACACTGCTATTCGGTTAACTTCTGCGCTCTAATGTGCTCGACTACATTCTACTTGGCCCTGTTGCGGCCGGCAGTAGTGGGCGCGACACGTTTTATTGAGATATGTTTCGTTTGGATAGGTTACGTTGGTGTGAATTAGGTTTGGGTAGCTCTGACTTTTCCTTTATACGCCGATATTGTATGGATTTCTGCGCTATGCTCCCCTCTAATATGCTCTGCTCTGCTCTGGGGAGGCCACCAATTATGGTCCCGGCACGTTACGCTGAGTTAGGCTACGTTTGTATGAGTTACGCTAGCTTGGGTGAGGCATTGCACTGGCAGCATTGACTTTTCCCTACACACT
>NW_016910386.1:236460-337563 GCF_001483705.2 Eufriesea mexicana
GGTTAGGACAGGATGTCTACGACTTTTGTGCTGTGCACTGCTATTCGGAATATTCCTGCTGTATACGTTGCCATACTACACTCCGCTCGGATCTCGGACGGCTATAAATAGCGGTCGTGACTCATTACTTTGTGGTAGGTTGCGTTTTGTTAAGTTAGGTTAGGTTACGCTTGGCTAGGGTAGCTTTGACTTTCGTGCTATACGCAGATATTCGATGGATTGCTGCCCGCAAATTTGCTCTGCTCTAGTCTGCTAGACCCTGGGGAGGCCGGAAACAGTGATTGCGGCACGTTACGCTTCGTTTCACTTCGTTGGATTAGGTTATGTTTGTTTGGGTTAGGTTTGGATCCCATTGACTTTTCTGCTGTACGCTGCGATTCTATGTATTTCTGCGCCCTACTCTCCTCTATTACGCTCTGCAAGGCTTTGTGGAGGCCAGCAATACTGGTCGCGGCACGTTAGGTTGTGTTAAATTCCGTTTTGCTTGTTTTGGTTACGTTGGGTTAGGTAAGGATAGCTTTGGCATATGTGCCCATCAGTGATATGCTATGGACCTCTGTGTTCTTCTGTGCTGTATCGTATCCTGCTCGTCTCTGGGGAAGCCGGCGTTAGTGTTCGCCACCCGTTAGGCTTAGTAACTCTAAGCTTGGTTAGGTTGGGCTAGGTCCGGTTAAGCATAGGTATCTTTGACTTTGTGATGTATATTGCTGTTTGATGGCTTTCGGCGCTCTACTGCGTTGTACTGTACTCTGCTCGGCTCTAGGGAGGCCAGCAGTAGCGGTCACGTCACGATAGGTCGTGTTTGGCTACGTTTGGTAATTCTACGATTAGGTTAGGATGTGATAGATTTGACTTTTGCGCTATACACCGAATTTCGGCGGATTTCTACGCTCTACATTGCTCTACTATACCCTGCTCGACTCTAGGACGCCAGTAATAGTGGTCTCTGTACGATAGGTTGACATTGGATAAGTTTCGTTAGTTTATGTTAGCTCTGGCTAGGTTTAGATTGCTGTCACTTTCGTGGTATAGACTGCTGTTCGGCGGGTTTCTGCGCTCTACTGCGTTCTAGCTTGTTTTGCTTGGTTCTGGGGAGGCCAGCAATAATGCTCTCGGCTCGTAAGGTTGAGATAGACAACTTTTGCTTATGTTTCATTTGGCAAGGATAGGATATCATAGCTATGACATTTACGATAAACACCGATATTCGGCGGATTTCTGCTACTACTCTGCTCTAGTATACTCTGCTTGGCTCTGGGGTGGCCAGCAGTATTGGTCTTGGCACGTTAGTCTGAGTTACGTTGCGTTCGTTTATGTTACGTTTGGTTGGGTTAGGACGGGGTAGCTTTGAGTTTTGGTCTATAAGCAGCTTTACGGTTGATTTCTGCGCTGTACAGTGCACTACTATACTTCACTACTATAGTTTATTTAAGGTTATGTTATGTTTGGTTAGGATAGCTTTGACTTTCGTGCTGTACACAGATATTTGGTGAATTCCTGCCCTCTGCTATGGTCTAATATGCCCTGCTTTGCTGTGCAGAGGCCAGAAATAGTGGCCGAGGCAAGTTAGGTATATTTACGTTACGTTTGGTTAGGTTATGTTAGCATGGGTTTTGTTTGGATAACTTTGGCATTTCTGCTGCTTACTCCCATTGTATTCGTTTCTGCGCTTCACTATCCGCTAATACGTTCTGTTTGACGATGTGAGTGGTTGGGGGTAGCAATGGTGGTTTAGGCACGTTAGGATTTGTTACGTTACGTTTGGTTATGTTGCGCTTGGTAAGGATAGGATTCGACAAATTAGACATTTGTGCTATGCACTGACATTCCGTGGATTTCTGCTCTCTACTCTGCTGTGATATGTTCTGCTTGGCTCAGGAAAGGCAAGCAATAGGTGTCTCGTCTCTTTAGATTCTGTTATTCAACGTTTGGTTAGGTTAGGTTAGGCCTGGTTTGGATACGATGGCATTGACTTTTGCGCTATACACCCCATTCCGGTGGAATTCTGCGCTAGGTTATGTTTGGTTAGGATAGCTTTGACTTTCGTGCCAGAAGTAGTGGCCGCTGCGCGATAGGTGCCGTTAGGTTACATTTCGTTACGTTAGGCTCGTGTGGTTTAGTTTGGGATATCTTTGTCTTTTGTGCTCTACACTACCACTTAATGGCCTCTTGCGCTCTACTCTTCTCTAATGTGTCCTACTTGGCTCTGGGGTGGTCAGCATCGGTGGTCTCGGCACGTCAGGTTGATCTATGATGCGTTTGGTTACGTCACGTTTGGTCAGACTAGGATAGGATAGCTTTGTCCTTTGTGCTATACACCGCTTTTCGGTCGATATCTGTGCACTGCACTACTCTAATAGCATCGGCTTGAATCTGGGGCGGCCAGCAGTAGCGGTCGTGGCGCGTTTGGTTGGGACATGCTGCGTTTGGCTATGTTACGTTATACTAAGCTTGGTTCGAATGCCTTTGACTTTTGTGCTGTACACAGCTATTCGGTTGATACTTACGCTCTGCACTGCTGCACTAACATCTGTGTGTCTCAAGGGAGGCAAGCAATGGTGGTCTTTGCACGTTTGGTTGAGTTATGTTACTTTCGGCTTGGTTAGATTAAGTTAAGTTTGGTTAGGATGGCTTTCACTATTGTGCTATATTGTGTTCGGCTATGGGGAAGCCAGTAATAGTGGCCTCGGCGCGATAGGTAAAAATGGGATACATTTGGTCAGAATATGTTTGCGCAGGTTAGGTTTGGATAGCTTCGACTTTTCATCTCTGCACTGCGATTCCATGGATCTCTGCGCTCTACTCTCCTCTATTATGTTCTGCTTGTCTCTGTGGAGACCAGCAATACTTTTCGCGGCAATTTAGGTTGGGGTTGGTTACGATTGGATAGGTTAGGTTTGGTTGGGTTGTTCTCGCATTGCTTAATGACATATGTCATATTCTGTCGCAGCACGTTAGGTTTATTTACTGCATGTTTGGCTAGGTTAGGATAGGTCTGGTTGGGGTAGGATACCTTTGACTTTTCGGCTGCACTCTTCGACTCGATGAATTTCTCCGCCCTTCTCTCCTCTAATATGTCCTGCTTCGCCCTGGGAAGGCCAAAAATAGTGGCCGCGACATGCTATACTGTGCTAGGTTACGTTTGGTTAGCTTACGTAGGCAAGGGTAAGGTTTGGATAGCTTAGATTTTTATGCTATGCACAGCGATTATATGGATTTCGGCACACTGCTCTCCTCTAATATGTTCTGCATGGCTGTAGAGAGACCAGCAGTGATGGTTGCATGACGTTAGGTTGAGATATGTTGCGCTCGGCTCGGCTAAGTTACGATACGTTTTGTTAGGATAGCTTTGCCTTCTGCTATGTGCACAGAAGGTCGATACCTGTGTACTGCATTGCTCTACTATCATATGCTTGAATCTGGGGATGTCATCAATGGCGGTTGCGGCACGTTTGGCTGTGGTAGGTTACGTTTTGTTTGGTTAGGTTATGTTACGTTTGGCCAGAATGGCAGTGACTCTTACGCCGTACACTGCTATTCGGTCGATATCTGCCCTCTGCATGGCTGCACTAGCATCTGCTTTTCTCTGGGAGTGCAGCAACTGTGGTCGTGGCACTTTTGATTGAGTCGGGATTCCTTTGGTTATGTTAGGTTTGGGTAAGTTTGGTTAGGGTGTCTTTGACTTTCGTGCTGTACACTGCTATTCGGCGGATTCCTGCGCTCTACGTTGCTCTACTATGCTCTGTCCCGCTCTCAGGAGAGCAGCAATAGTGGGCGCGGCACGTTATGTAGAGTTAGATTATGTTTGCTTTGGTTAGGATGCGTTTTCTTAGGCTAGGGTAGCATTGACTTTGGTGCTACGCACATCAATTCTACGGACATCTGCGCTCTTCTGTGACCTATCGCAGTCCGCTTGTCTCTGTGGACGCCAGGAATAGTGCTTTCGGCACTTTGGGTTGAGTTATGTTACGTTTGGTTAAGTTAGGTTCGTCTAGGCTTGGATAGGATAGCTTTGACCATCGTGCTGTACTCTGTTTTTCGGTGGATTCCTGCCCTCTCATGTGCTCTACTTTATTCCGCTTGGCCTCGTGGCGGCCAGCAGTACCATTCGCGGCGCCATAGGTTGAGTTACATTACGTTTGGCTACGTAATGTTACGTAGTGATAGGTGAGGATAGCTCTGACTTTTGTGCTACACACTACTGTCCTACGAACTTCTGCGCACTACTTTGCGCTACAACGCTCTTCTTATCTCTATGGGCGCCAGGAGTACTGCACTCGGCACGTTAAGTTGAGATATGTTACGCTTGGTTTGGCTATGTTTGTCTGCGTTTGGTAAGGATGGCTTCGACTTTTGCGCTATACACCGTTGTACGGACGATTTCGGCGTTCTATATTACTCTGCTATAATCTGCTTTGCTCTAGTGAGGTCAGCAACAGTGGTCCTGGCACGTAAGTTTGGGTTACGTTACGTCTGCTTATGTTACGTTTGGTTAGGTTAGGATAGGATAGCTCGGTCTTTTGTGCTATACACTGCTATTCGTTGGGCTTCTGCGCTCTACTTTGCCCTAATATGCTCTGCTTGCTGCAGGGGAGGCCAGCATTGTTGGTCTCGTGACGTTAGGTAGAGTTAAGAAACGTTTGGTTAGTTTAGGTTATGTCCGGTTATGTTAGGGTATCTTCGACCTTTGTGCTTTACATTTCAGTGCGGCAGACACCTGCGCTCCACTCTGCTCTAGTATATCCTGGTTTTCCCTTGGGTGGTCAGCAAGAGTGGTCTGCGCATGTTATGTTGTGTCATGTTACGTTTCGCCTTGCTACGTTCGGTTATGTTAGGCCAGGGTGGCTTTGACTTTTGTTCTGTGCACTGCTATTCCGTCGACATCAGCGTTCTACAGTGACCTAGCATTCCACACTTTTCTCTAGGAATTTCAGGAATAGTGGCCGCGGCGCGTTAGGTTGCGTTAGGTTAAGCTTTAGAAGATTAGGTTTGTTTGCTTCTGGTAAGGGTATCTTTGACTTTCGTGCTCTAAACTGTTATTAGGTGGAACTCTGCGCTCGACTGTGCTCTCCTATACTCTGCTCACATCTGGGGAGCCCAGCAATAGTGGCCGCGGCGCGTTACTTTTAGTTGTGTTACGTTCGGTTATGTTACGATTTGTGATGCTAGGAAACGACGGCTTTAACTTTTGTGCTATACACTGCTATTCGGTGTATTTCTTCGCTCTACTCTGCTCTAATACGTTCCGCTAAGAAATTGTGTCCGCGGCGCGTTGGGTAGTGCCATTTTGCGTTTGGTTATTTTACGTTTGGCTAAGCTAGGGTAGATTTTGTTTGGCTTTTGTGCTTTGCACTGCAATGCGTCGGAATTCTCCTCTTCACTGCGCTCTAGTATACTCTGATAAGCTCTGGGGTGGTCAGCGATTGTGGTCTAGGCTCGTTAGGTTAGGTTAGTTCACGATTGTTTATGTTATGTGTGGTGTGGTTAGGATTTGATATTTTGGACTTTTGTGGTATAAACTGCCTTTCGGTGGATTTCTGCGCTCCACTGTGATCTCGTATGCTCTGGTTCGCTCTGGGGTAGCCAGAGGTAGCGGCCGCGTTTCATTAGCTTGAATTGGGTCACGTTTGGTTATGTTATGTTTGCTTGGACCAGATTCGGTTAGCACTGAGTTTTCTGCTATACCCAGCGGCAAATCTGTTTCGGCGCTCTCTCCTACTCCAAAATGTCCTGCTTTGCTCTGTGGAGTCCAGCAATACTGGTCACCGCACGATAGGTTGAGTTAGATTACCTTTGGTTAGGTTTGGTTAGGTCGTGTCTGGTTTGGATAGGTTTTACTTTTGTGCTGTACACTGCTATCCGATGGACTTCTGCGCTCTTCTGGGCTATAATATACTCTGCTTGGCACTGGGAATTCCAGAAATGTTGGCCGCGGCGCGTTAGTCTGTGTTAGGCTCCGTTTGGTCATGTTATACTTGTTTGGGTTCGCTTTGGTTATATCTGACCTTTGCGCTAAACACTGCCGCCATATGGACCTGTGTGCTGTACTGTGCTCTATCACATTCTGCTTGCAACTGGAGAAGCCAGCAATAGTGGTCGCGGCACGTTAGGTCTAGTTACCCTAAGTTTGGATAGGTTACGTTAGGCATGGCTATGTTAGGGTATGTTTGACTTTTGTGATATGCATTGCTGTTTGCAGGTGTTCGGCGCACCACTGTCCTCTACTAGACTCTGCTCGCCTCGGGGTCGGGCTTTAATAGTGGTCCCGGCACGTTAGGTTGTGTTAGGCTACGTTTGGATAGGATATGTTAGCATGGGTTAGGTAAATATAACTTCGACTTTCGTCGCATAAACTGATTTACGGCGGTATTCTGCGATCTACTGTGCTCTAGTATGTTCTGCTTGGCTATGGGGAGGACAGCAATAGTGGTCTCGTCACGTTAGAAAGGGATAGATAACGTTTGGTCAGGTTATGATTGGGCAGCTTCGACTTTTATGCTGTACCCCGCTATTCGGTGGATCTCCGATAACTACGTTGCTCTAATATGTTCTGCCTGACTCTGGGAGTCCAACAATGTTATTCTCGGAACGTTATGTTTAGTTAGGCTGCGTTCGGCTAGGTTGGCCTGGGACAGGTTAGGTTAAGATATATTAAACTTTTGTGCTTCGCACTGCAATGCGGAAGATTACTGCGATCTACAGCGCTTTAGCATATTCTGCTTGGCTCTGTGGAGGCCAGCTATACTGGTCTCGGCACGTTAGGTTATGTTAGGGTGCGTTTGGTTACGTTACGCTTGGTCAGGTTTGTATAGGATAGCCTTGACTTTTGTGCTATACACTGTTATACCGGCGAATTCTGCGCTCTACTGTGCTCTAATATGCTCTGCTTGGCCACAAGGAGGCCAGCAGTAATGCTCTTGGCTCGTTAGGCTGAGATATGTTGCGTTTGGCTATGTTACGTTTGGTTGGTTAGTATAGCGTAGCTTGTACTTTTGCGCTATGCACTGTTAACCGGTCGAGTTCTGCGCTCTGCTGTGCTCTAATATGTTCTGCTTTGCTCTGCGTAGGTCAGCAATATTGGCACAGGCACTTTAGGCTGTGCTGGGATACGTTTGGTTAGGTTACGCTGTGCTACGTTTGGTTAGGGCCGTTTTGTCTCTTGTGCTATACACTGCTATCCGGGGCACATCTGGGCTCTACTGTGACCTAGTGTATCCTGCTTGGCTCTCGGGAGGGCAGAAACAGCGGTCTCGGCACGTTATGTTGTGTCAGGCTATGTGTGGTTATGTTCAATTTGTTTGGGTTTGGCGCAAATGTATTCCGCTTGGTTCTCGGGGTCCCACATATAGTGGTGGCGGTACGTTGGGTTGAGTTAGGTGACATTCCTTTAAGTTGCCCTTGGTTAGGTTAGGAGAGGGTACGTAGGTCAGCAATATTGGCACAGGCACTTTAGGCTGTGCTGGGATACGTTTGGTTAGGTTACGCTGTGCTACGTTTGGTTAGGGCCGTTTTGTCTCTTGTGCTATACACTGCTATCCGGGGCACATCTGGGCTCTACTGTGACCTAGTGTATCCTGCTTGGCTCTCGGGAGGGCAGAAACAGCGGTCTCGGCACGTTATGTTGTGTCAGGCTATGTGTGGTTATGTTCAATTTGTTTGGGTTTGGCGCGGACAGCTTTGACTGTCAAAACATACTGTGCGATTCCATAGATTTCTGCGTTCTACTCTCCACTACCATGTTCGGCTTCACTCTGGGGAGGCCAGCAATGGTGGTCTCGACGCGTTAATTTGAGTTAGGTTAGGTTTGGTCATGTTACGATTGGTTAGGTTAGGAGGCGATAGCCTCGTCTGTAGTGCTGTAGTCTACTATTAGGTGGATTTCTGAGCCCTACAGTGCTCTAATATTTTCAGCCTGACCCTGGGAAGTTCAGTAATAGTGATCTCGGCACGTTACGTTTAGTCAGGTTACGTTCGGGTAGGTTGGGTTAGGTTAAATATTGTCAGTATTCATTCCATTTTTGCTCTGTACGCTGCTATTCGGTGGATCTCTGCGATTCACTGTGCTCTAGTATGTCCTGCTTGGCTCTGTGGAGGGCATCAATGGCAGTTTCGGCACATTAGGTCGAGTTATGTTACGTTCGGTTAGGTTGCGTTTGGCTACGTTTGGTAAGGATAGCTTTATCTTTTGTGCTGTACACAGCTATTCGGATGATTTCTGCGCTCTACTGTGCCCTAGTATGTCCTGCTTGTCTCTGGGGATGCACCAATGGCGTTCTCATCACATTGGGTTGAGTTAGGCTATCTTTGGGTATCTTTGACTTTTCTGATACACGCTGCGATTCTATGGATTTCTGTGTTCCACTCACCACTAATGTGGTCTGCTTGGCCCTGGGGAGGCCAGCATTTGTGATCGTGGCACGTGAGGCCGAGATATGTTACGTTTGGTTAGGTTAGCTGGGGATTGCTTCGACCATGCTGCTATAGTCTGCTATTAGGTGGATTTCTGCGACCTACATTGCTCTAGTATTTTCAGCTTCGCTCTGTGAAGGCCAGAAATAGTGGTCTCGGCACGTAAATTTGAGCCACGTTACGTTCGGTAGGGTTGGGTTAGCCTAAGTTTGGCTGCGATAGCTTTAGCTATTGCCCTGCATGCTGCTTTTCGGTGGATTTCTGCTTTCTACTTGCCTCTAGCATGTCCTTCTTTGTCCTGGGGAGGGCAGCAACAGCGGTCTCGGCACACTATGTTGATTTACGCATAGTTTGGCTACTCTCGGTTGGTTTGGGTTAGTCATAGGTAGTTATGACCTTTCTGATATACACTGCGACTCTATGTTTTTCTGCCATCTACTCTCCACTAATGAGTTCTGCTTTGCGCTGGGGAGGCCAGCAATAGCGTTCTCGGTACGTTAGGTTGAGATAGGCTATATTCGGCCCTGTCCTTTTTGTTTGGGTTAGGCTTAGGTAGCTTTGACTCTTCTGATATACACAGCGATTCTATGGATTTCAGCGTTCTACTCTCTGCTAGTGCGCTCTGCTTGGCTCAGCGGGAGCCAGCAAAAGTGGCCCCGGCACGGTATGTTGTGACAGGTTACGTTCGGTTACGAGGGTCTGGGCAAATTTGGCTAGTATAACTTTAACTTTTGAGCTGTGCACTGCTATCAGGAGGATTTCTGCTTTCTAATGTGCTCTAGTATGTCCTGCTTGGCGCTGGTGAGTGCAGCAATAACGGTCTGGCCACGTGAGGTTGTGCTACGCTATGCTTGTTCATATTCTGTTTGTGTGAGTTAGGATTGGGTAGCTTTGACTTTCCCGATATACACCGCTATTTAATGAATTTCAGCGATCAACTCTCCACCAATGTATTCCGCTTGGTTCTCGGGGTCCCACATATAGTGGTGGCGGTACGTTGGGTTGAGTTAGGTGACATTCCTTTAAGTTGCCCTTGGTTAGGTTAGGAGAGGGTTGCTTTCTTTGGTGATGTAGTATGTTATTAGGTGGAACTGTGCACCCTACTGTGCCCTAATATTTTCAGCTTGGGTCCAGGAAGTCCAGCAGTAGTGGTCTCGGCACGTTATCTCCATTCAGGTTACGTTCGGCTAGGACGGGTGGAGCTATGTAGTATCCTGCTTGGCTCTCGGGAGGGCAGAAACAGCGGTCTCGGCACGTTATGTTGTGTCAGGCTATGTGTGGTTATGTTCAATTTGTTTGGGTTTGGCGCGGACAGCTTTGACTGTCAAAACATACTGTGCGATTCCATAGATTTCTGCGTTCTACTCTCCACTACCATGTTCGGCTTCACTCTGGGGAGGCCAGCAATGGTGGTCTCGACGCGTTAATTTGAGTTAGGTTAGGTTTGGTCATGTTACGATTGGTTAGGTTAGGAGGCGATAGCCTCGTCTGTAGTGCTGTAGTCTACTATTAGGTGGATTTCTGAGCCCTACAGTGCTCTAATATTTTCAGCCTGACCCTGGGAAGTTCAGTAATAGTGATCTCGGCACGTTACGTTTAGTCAGGTTACGTTCGGGTAGGTTGGGTTAGGTTAAATATTGTCAGTATTCATTCCATTTTTGCTCTGTACGCTGCTATTCGGTGGATCTCTGCGATTCACTGTGCTCTAGTATGTCCTGCTTGGCTCTGTGGAGGGCATCAATGGCAGTTTCGGCACATTAGGTCGAGTTATGTTACGTTCGGTTAGGTTGCGTTTGGCTACGTTTGGTAAGGATAGCTTTATCTTTTGTGCTGTACACAGCTATTCGGATGATTTCTGCGCTCTACTGTGCCCTAGTATGTCCTGCTTGTCTCTGGGGATGCACCAATGGCGTTCTCATCACATTGGGTTGAGTTAGGCTATCTTTGGGTATCTTTGACTTTTCTGATACACGCTGCGATTCTATGGATTTCTGTGTTCCACTCACCACTAATGTGGTCTGCTTGGCCCTGGGGAGGCCAGCATTTGTGATCGTGGCACGTGAGGCCGAGATATGTTACGTTTGGTTAGGTTAGCTGGGGATTGCTTCGACCATGCTGCTATAGTCTGCTATTAGGTGGATTTCTGCGACCTACATTGCTCTAGTATTTTCAGCTTCGCTCTGTGAAGGCCAGAAATAGTGGTCTCGGCACGTAAATTTGAGCCACGTTACGTTCGGTAGGGTTGGGTTAGCCTAAGTTTGGCTGCGATAGCTTTAGCTATTGCCCTGCATGCTGCTTTTCGGTGGATTTCTGCTCTCTACTTGTCTCTAGCATGTCCTTCTTTGTCCTGGGGAGGGCAGCAACAGCGGTCTCGGCACACTATGTTGATTTACGCATAGTTTGGCTACTCTCGGTTGGTTTGGGTTAGTCATAGGTAGTTATGACCTTTCTGATATACACTGCGACTCTATGTTTTTCTGCCATCTACTCTCCACTAATGAGTTCTGCTTTGCGCTGGGGAGGCCAGCAATAGCGTTCTCGGTACGTTAGGTTGAGATAGTCTATATTCGGCCCTGTCCTTTTTGTTTGGGTTAGGCTTAGGTAGCTTTGACTCTTCTGATATACACAACGATTCTATGGATTTCAGCGTTCTACTCTCTGCTAGTGCGCTCTGCTTGGCTCAGCGGGAGCCAGCAAAAGTGGCCCCGGCACGGTATGTTGTGACAGGTTACGTTCGGTTAGGAGGGTCTGGACAAATTTGGCTAGTATAACTTTAACTTTTGAGCTGTGCACTGCTATCAGGACGATTTCTGCTTTCTAATGTGCTCTAGTATGTCCTGCTTGGCGCTGATGAGGGCAGCAATAACGGTCTGGCCACGTTAGGTTTTGCTACGCTATGCTTAGCGCCGAGAACATTATAGCTGTAATTTC
This sequence comes from Eufriesea mexicana, assembly GCF_001483705.2. Taxonomy (NCBI): domain Eukaryota; kingdom Metazoa; phylum Arthropoda; class Insecta; order Hymenoptera; family Apidae; genus Eufriesea; species Eufriesea mexicana. The sequence goes on from NW_016910386.1 coordinate 247,801, forward strand.
GAGAGCCAAGCTTAACACGTTAGAGCACAGTAGAGTGCTGAAATCCGCCAAATAGCAGTGCATAGCACAAAAGGCGGAGCCATCCTGTCCTAACCTAAAGAAAATAACATAAGCAAACGTACCATAACTAAACGCAACGTGCCAAGACCACTGTTGCTGGCCCTCTCAGAGACAGTCAGAGCTAATTAGATAACAGTAAAGCGAAGAAAGTCACCAAATAGCATAGTAGAGCGCAAAAATGGAGGATATCGATACCTAACTAGGCCTTATCTAACCTAGCCTAACGTAGAACAACTATACCTAACGCGCCGCTTCCAATATTGCTCATTTCCCCAAAGACAAGCACAATATGACAGGGCACAGTACAGCACACAGGTCCATGGAATGGCAGTGTATAGCCCGAAAGACGAAGATAACCTAACCTTACCGACGCAAACCTAACCTAACCAAACGTAACCTAACACAAACCAACGTGCCTAGACCACCATTAGTGGCCTCCCTACAGACGAGCAGAACCTACTAGAGCATAGTAGAGCGCAGAAATACACCGAATTGCAGTGCATAGCACAAAAGTAAAAGCTGTTCTCTCCTAGCCTGGCATAACCTCACAGAACCAAACGTAACATAACTTAACCTAACATGCCTCGCCCACTATTGCTGCCTTCCCAGAGTCAAGCAGGACACGTTAGAGCACCGTAGAGCGCAGATATTCGGTGGAGTTCTGCGATCTACTGTGCTCTAGTATGCCCTGCCTGGCTCTGAGGGGGGGGGGCGGATAGCAGTAGCGGCTTCGGCACATTAGGTTGGGTTAGGCTGTGTTTGCCTATTTTCCGTCGGTTTGGGTTATGTCTGTGTGGCATTGCCTTTTCTGATATACCCTGCGATTCTATGGATTTCTGCGTCCTACTCTGCACTAATGCATTCTGTTTGGCTGCGGGGCGGCCGGCAATAGAGGCCGCGGCGCGTTAGGTTGAGTCAAGTTACGTTCTGCCATGTTACGACTGGTTAAGTTAAAAGAGGATGGCTTTGACTTTAGTGCAATAGTCTGCTGTTAGTTGGAGTCCTGCGCTCTACAGCGCTCAAATGTTTTCAGCTTGGCTCTGCGGAGGCCAGGAATTGTGTTCTCGGCACGTTATGTTGAGTCAGGTTGGGTTCGGTTACGTGGGGTTAGGATGTTTGTGTAAGGTATATTTAACTTTGTCCTGTACACTGCAGTCCGGTCGATTACTGCGCTCTACTGTCCTTTTGTATGACCTGCTTGGATCTTGGGTGGGCAGAAATAGCGTTCTCGGCACGTTGGGTTTAGATACGCTACGTTTGGTTATGTTATGCTATTTCGAGTTGGGTTTGGGTAGCTACGACTTTTCTGATACACACTGCTGTTCGACGGTTATCTGCGTTCTACTCTCCACTAATGTTTTCTGCTTGGCTCTGGGTAGACCAGCAATCGTGGCCGCGGAACGTGAGGCTGAGTTATGTTACGTTCGCCTATGTTACAGTTGGGTACGTTAGGAGAGGATAGCTTTGACTTTACTGCTATAGACGGCTATTAGGCGGATTTCTGTGCCCTACTGTGCTCTGGTATTTTCAGCTTGGTCCTGGGTATGCCGGCAACAATGGTCTCGGCACCATCTGATGAGTTATATTCCGTTCGGTTTGGTTGGGCTTGGCTACGTTTGGTTAGGGTAGCTTTAACTTTTCTGCTGTATACTCCTTTTCGGTGGCCTTCGGCGCTCTACTGTGCTCAAGGCTGTCGTGCCTGGTTCGGGGGAGGGGGGCGCCAGTGTCGGCTTCGGCACGTTAGGTTGAGTTAATCTACCTTTGATTATTCTCGGTTCTTTTGGTTAGGATTTGGTATATTTGACTATTCTGATATACGCTGTGTTTCTATGGATTTCTGCGTTCTGGTTTCCACCTATGTATTTTGCTGGTCTATGGCGGGGCCAGCACTAGTGTTCGCGCCACGTTGGTTTGAGATAGGTTATGTTTGGTAATGTTACGATTACTTAGGCATGACATAGACAAACATAGTATAACCAAGCGTTACCAAGCTCCACCTAACGCGACCCGAACACTATTCCTGGCCCCCCAGAGCGAAGCGGAATATATTAGAGAGTGTACACGGCACAAATACATATAATCGCAGTGCATAGCTGAAAAGTCAAACCTATCCAAACCTAACCCAAGCAAGTATAGCCTAACAAGGCGAAGTGTAACTCAACATAAACAGCAGTGACCACTGCTTCTGGATACCCTACGGCCAAGCAGAATACAGTAGGGCACAGCACAGTGCAGAAGACCAGAGAATGACAGTGTATACCACGAAAGTCTGGACCGCCCTATCCTAACGCAAACGAACGTAGCATATCCATACGTAGCCTAACACAAACTAACGTGACGAGACCACTGTATCTGGCCTCCCCAGTGACGAGCAGAGTATGGTAGAGCTATGTGGAGCGTAGAAATCCGCCGCATAGCAGAGCATAGCACAAAAGTCAAAGCTATCCAAGACTAACCTAGCGGAACTTAACATTGCCATACGTAACGTAGCACAACCTAACGCGCCGAGAACATTATAGCTGTAATTTCGAGAGCCAAGCTTAACACGTTAGAGCACAGTAGAGTGCTGAAATCCGCCAAATAGCAGTGCATAGCACAAAAGGCGGAGCCATCCTGTCCTAACCTAAAGAAAATAACATAAGCAAACGTACCATAACTAAACGCAACGTGCCAAGACCACTGTTGCTGGCCCTCTCAGAGACAGTCAGAGCTAATTAGATAACAGTAAAGCGAAGAAAGTCACCAAATAGCATAGTAGAGCGCAAAAATGGAGGATATCGATACCTAACTAGGCCTTATCTAACCTAGCCTAACGTAGAACAACTATACCTAACGCGCCGCTTCCAATATTGCTCATTTCCCCAAAGACAAGCACAATATGACAGGGCACAGTACAGCACACATGTCCATGGAATGGCAGTGTATAGCCCGAAAGACGAAGATAACCTAACCTCACCGACGCAAACCTAACCTAACCTAACCTAACCTAACATGCCTCGCCCACTATTGCTGCCTTCCCAGAGTCAAGCAGGACACGTTAGAGCACCGTAGAGCGCAGAAATCCATCGAATAGCTGTGTACATATCAAAAGTAAAAGGTACTCTCTCGTCACCTAACCAATCGTAACAAAACCAAACGTAACCGAACTCAACCTAACGTGCCGCCACCACTCTTGCTGGCCCGTCCAGAACCAAGCAGAACATATTAGAGCAGAATAGCTCGCAAATGTCCATAGAGTCGCAGTGTACGGCAGGAAAGTCGCAGATACCCAATCCTAACCCAAACCATCCTAGTCTACCCTAACGTAGCAAAACAAAACGTCACGTGCCGCGACCACTGTAGCTGGCATCCTCAGGGTCTAGTAGATTAGAGTAGAGTACAGCGGAGGGCAGGAATCCACAGAATATCTGTGTATAGCGCGAAAGTCAAAGATACCTTGATCAAACATTACCTAACCCAACCTAATCAAACGTAACCTATCTAAGCATTACGTGCCACGGGCACTATTGCTCCCAACCCGGGAGTCGATCAAAGTGTATTAGAGCAATGTAGTGCGCAGAGATCCACCGAATAGGAGTGTATAGCACAGAAGTCAAATCCATCCTATCCTAACCCATCCAAACGTAATATAACCGAACGCAGTGTAGCCGAACCTAACGTGCCGAGACGACTACGGCTGGCCCCTCTACAGCCAAACTGAATATACGAGAGCACAGTAGAGCGCAGAAAACCACCAAACAGCAGTGTATAGTACAAGAATCGTAGAAATCCTAACCCAACTTGCCCTAGCCTGACCTAACTAAACGTAGGATAACTGAACCTGACTCGCCGCGAGCACTGTTTCCGGCTTCCCCAGAGACAAGCAGAGCGCCATACTGGAGTGTAGAGCGAAGGATTCCATAGAGTCGCAGCGTATAGCGGAAAAGTCGAAGCAACCCAGACCCAACCAGAGCCAACGTAACCTAACCAACGTGTCCCATCTCAAACTGTCGTGCCGAGAACACTATTACTACCCTCCCTAGAGCAAAGCAGAACATACTAGAGCACAGTAGAGCGAAGAAACACAGCGAATAGTAGTGGACAGCACAAAAGTTGATGCTATCCTGACAAAACTTAGCCTGACCCAACCTAACCGAACGTAACCAGACAAAGTGTAACGTGCAAGGGCCACAGTTGCTGGCCCTCCCAGAGCCAAGCTAAAGGCATGAGAGCAGCCAATGGCGCAGGAATCCACCTAATAGCAGACTGTGACGCCAAAGTCAAAGCAATCCTCGCCCAACCTAGCCGACCGTAACACAACCAAACTCAATCCGACTCAACATAACGTGCCTCGAGCACTATTGTTGGCCACTCCAGAGACTGGCGGAACACACTCGTGGAGAGGAGAACGCAGATATCCATAGAATCGCAGTGTATATCAGAAAAGCTACCCGAGACTAACCCAAACCAAAGGAACGTAACCAAACATAGCTCGAATCAACCTAACGTGCCGAGACCGCTACTGCTGCCCTCCACAGAGCCAAGCATATTCTAGTGCACAGTAGAGCGTAGAAATCCAACGAATGGCAGTGTACAGCGCAAAAGTCAAATATACCCTTATCAACCGCAGCCTAACCGTAACGTAACCGTAACGTAACCGAACGCAGACTGACTCATCATAGAGGTCCAAGGCCACTCTTGCTGTCCTTACCAATGCCAAGCTGAAGGCATTAGGGTACTGTAGGAAGCAGAAATCCTCCTAATAGCAGACTATGGCACTAAAGTCAAAGCTATCCTCTCCTAACCTAACGAATCTTAACTTAACCTAATGTACCCTGACACAAACTATCGTGCCGCGACCACTTCTGCTTGCTTACCCAGAGTGAAGCAGAGTATAGTGGAGCCACGCGGAGAGCAGAAAGCCGCCAAGTCGCAATGTATAGCTCAAAAGTAAAAGAAATGCTACCGTAACCTAACCAAACGTCACAAATCCAAACGTAACATAACTCAACCTAACCCGCCTCTGACACAATTCGCGGCCTCCCCAGAGCAAAACGGAGAATATCAGATTAGAGTAGCGAGTAGAAATACACGGAATAGCAGCGCACAGCACGAAAGTCATAGCTGTTCTCGCCTAACCTATCCAAGCGTAACATAAGCAACCGTAGTATAATCCAACCTGACATGCGTACACCACGATTGCTGAACTCCCCAGAGCGGAGCAGAAACTATTAGGCAACAGTAGAGCGCAGAAGCACACCGGAGAGGAGCGTATAGCACACAAGTTAATGCCATCGCACCCTAGCCCAACAAACCGTAACATAACCAAAAGTAACATAACTCACAGTAACGTGCCGCGACCAAAATTTCTGGGTTCTCCAGGTTTGAGCAGAGTGCAGTAGAGTACTGCAGAGCGCAGAAATCCACCGAATAGCAGTACATAGCACAAAAGTCTAAACTACACTACCCTGACGTAGCCAAACGTAACTCAACCAAACGCAGCATAACACAGGCTAACTGGCCGAGACCAATTCTGCTGGCCCCCCTAGAGCCAAGCAGAGCACATTAGAGCACAGCAGGGCGCAGATATCACCGAATAGATGTGAATAACGCAAAAGTCAATGCCATCATAGCCAAGCGTGGCCTACCATAACCTAACTAAACGGAACATGACAACACCTAACCTGTCGAGACCACTATTTCTGGACCCCCAGAGGTAAGCAGAATATACCAGAGCACATTGGAGTGCAGATAGCGACAAAATAGCAGTGTATATCACGAAAGTCAATGGTAACCTGACATAACCAGGCGTAACTTAATCGAACCAAGCGAAGAATAGCTAAACTTAACGCGCAGTGAGCACCATCGCTGGTTCCTCCAGATCCAAGTAGAATATACTAGGGCACATTAGAGCGCAGAATACCACAGAATAGCAGTGTATATCGCAAATGCCAAAGATATCCTATCCTAACATGTCCGAACATAACGTAACCAAAAGTGGAATAACTAACCCTACCGAGCGGAGACCCCTATTGCTTTACTTCCCATCGCCAAGCATGGCATATTAGAGGAGAATAGAAGGCAGAGGTCCATAGAACGGCTGCGAATAACACGAAAGTAAAAGATATCCTATCCTAACCCAAGCAAACCCAACTTAACCAAACGTAACCTAACACAGCGTAACGCGCCGCGGCCGTTATTTCCGGTACTCCGAGAGCAAAGCAGGTAATGATAGATCACAACAGAGCGCAGAAATCCACGGAACAGCAGTGTGCAGCACGAAAGTTGTAGCCATCCCTCCCTAACATAATCAAGCATAATAAAACCAAACGTAACGTAACTCAACCTGACGTGCCTAGACCACTATTGCTGACATCCTCGCAGCAATGCAGGATATACTAGAGAAAAGGAGAGAGCAGATATCGGCCGCACAGAAGTGCGAAGTTCAAAAGTCAGAAATATCCTAACCTCACCAGACACAACCTATCCTAGCCAAACGAAGTCTTACTCAACCGAACTTGCCGAGACCAAAATTGCTGGCCTCCCCAGAGCAAAGCAGGGCAGTAGGGCGGTGAAGTCTTCAGAATAGCAGCGTATAGCGCAAATGAGGTAGCTATTCTGTCCTAACATAACCAACCGTAACATCGCCAAACGTAACCAGATACTACCTAACGCGCCGCCACCACTGTTGCCGGCCGCTCCGGATCCCAGTAGAGGACATTATAGGAGAGCGCAGATATCTGCAGATTCGCTGTGTACTGCGGAAAAGTTAAACATACACAAGCCAAACACAAGCTAACATGCCCTAATCTGATATAGCATATTCGTCATATTGTGCCGCGACCAATAGCCATGGCCTCCACGGGGCCAAACGGATTAGAGTAACGCAATGCAGACGGCAGGAATCTGCCGAAGAGCAGTGTATAGCACGAAAGTCAAAGCGACCCAAATGAAGCCTATCCGAACCTAACATGTCCAAACGTAGATTAATTAAACCTAACTGGACGAGACCTCTATTGCAAGAATTCCCAGAGCCAAGCAGAACATATTAGAGAACAGCGGAGCGCAGGAATCTCCGAATAGCAGTGTATAACACAAATGTCAATGCCATCTTAACCAAACGAAACATATCGTGGCTTAACCACGCGTAACATAACACAGACTATCGTGCCGCGACCGCCACTACTGGTCTCCCAAGAGCCGACCAGAGTATAGTAAGGCAACGTAGATCGCAGGTATCCACCGAATGGCCGTGTATGGAACAAAAGTCAAAGCTACACTTTCCTATCCTTACCAAGTGAAGCATAGCCGAACGCTGTATATCTCAAACTAACGTGCCGAGACCACCATTCCTGGCCTAACAGGAACGAAGCAAAGCACACCAGAGCACAGTAGTGGGCATAAATTCGCCGAACAACAGTCTATACCACGAAACTTAAATCTATCCAAATCTAACCCAAGCTATCTTAACGTAGCCAAACGTAGCCTAACACAAACTAACGATTGGAGACCACAGCGGCTGGACTCCCCAGAGCCAACCAGAGTATTATAGAGAAACGTAGTGCTTAGAAACACATCGAATAGCAGTGTACATCACAAAGGTTAAAGCTACTATATTCCAACCTATCCAAACCCAATACAACCAAACGCAACATAACGTAGCCTTACGTGTCGAGACCACTATTGCTGGCATCCCCAGAGCCAAGCAGAATATACTAGGGCACAGTAGAGCACAGAAAGCCACTGCATGGCAGTGTATAGCACAAAAGTCCGAGATACATTAACTTAACCTGACCTAACATAACCTAACCAAACGTAGAATAGTCAATCCTAACTAGACGAGACCGCTATTGCCGGCCTTCCCGGAGGCAAGCAGCACATATGAGATCACAGTAGAGCGCACAAAACCACCGAATTCCAGTGTCTAAGACAGATGTCAAAGCCATCCTGACGAAACGTAGCCTAACCTAAGCTAACAAAACGAAATCTAACTCAACATATCGTGCCACGACCGCTTTTGCGGGTGTCCACAGAGTCGAGCAGAATGCAATAGAGCAATGAAGAGCGCACAGATCCAACGAGTAGCAGTGTATAGCACAAAAGTCAAAGCTATCCTGACCGAACATATCCTAACCTAGCCAAGCCAAGCGTAACATATCTCAACCTATCGTGCCGAGACAATTATTTTTGACATCCCCAGTTCGAGGCAGATCATATTGCAGCACACTAGAGCGCAGAAATCCACCGTATGGCAGTGTAGAGCACGGAAGTCAAAGCTATCCTATCCTAACCTAACCAAACGTAACGTAACCAAACATAACCTAACCCTCCCTAACGTGCCGAGACATCTAATGCCGCACTCCTCTATGCCAGACAGTACACATTAGAGGAGAGGAGAGCGCAGAAGTCCATACAATCGCAGTGAACAACACAATAGTCGAAGCTACCCTATCATAACATAGCCAAGCGTAACACAACCGAACGCTGCATAACTGAACCTAACGCGCCGAGGCCACTATTGCTTGCATCCCCAGAGCCAAGCAGAATATTCTATGGCACAGTAGAGCGCAGTAATCCACCTCATTGTAGTGTGTAGCACAAAAGTCAAAGATGAACAAACATAACATGTCCAAACCTAACCTAACCGTACGTAGCCTTTCTAAATATAACGAGCCGATAATACTAGTGCTGGACTACCAAGTGCCAAGCAGAGGATATTAGAGCAATATAGGGCGCAGAAATCCACCGAATAGCAGCGTGTATGGCAAAGATGATATATATCCCATCCTAACCTAACCAAGCGTAACATTACCAAACGTAACCTAACACAACGTATCGCGGCGCGGACACTATTTCTTGTCCTCCCCAGAGCAAGGCAGCGAATGATAGATAACAGTAGAGCACAGAAATCCACCGAAAGCCAGTGTATAGCACAAAGGTCATAGCTGCAATACCCTAACCTAGACAAATATATTATAACCAAACGTAAACTAACTCTACGTGTCGTGCCTGGACCACTATTACTGAGCTCCTGTAGCAAGGTAGAGCATATTAGGGCACAGTAGAGGGCAGAGATACACCGAATATCGGTGTATAGCACGAAAGTCAAAGATATCCAGTCCAAGGGTGGCCAAGCCTTGCCTAACCAAACGTAACATAACGCAAAGTTGCGTGCCGAGACCACTATTTCTGGGCTTCCCAGTGCCAAGCAGGAGGTATTAGGTCACAGTAGGATGCAGAAATTTACCGAATAGCGGAGTATAGCGCAAAAGTCACAGATAACATGGCCTAACCTAACCAAACATAACATAACCGTCCGTAACGTAACCCAACAAACCGCGCCTAGACCGCTACTACTGAGATCCCCAGAGCCATGCAGAATATAATAGAGCGCATCAGAGCGCAGAAATCGGGCGCATTGCAGAGTAAAGCGGTTAAGTAAAAGATATCCTAATATAGCATGTCTTAACTTAGCAAAACCGAACGTAACCAATTCAAACCTAACATGCCTATCCATATATTGCTGGACTCCCCATCGCCAAGCAGGGCATATTGGGGGAGAGTCTAGTGCAGTGGTCCATAGAATGGCAGTTTATAGCACGGAAGTCAGAGATATCCTAACCTAGCACAAACAAACCTAACCTAACTAAACGTAACATAACACATACTGACGCCCAGCTGCCACTATTTCTGAAACTCCCAGAGCAAAGCGGGGAATATTAGACCACAGTAGATCGCAGAAATCCACCATATAACTGTGTACAGGGTAAAGGACATAGCTATCATGTTCAGACCTATCGAAACGTTGCCCAGCCAAATGCAGCATGACTCAATCTAACTCGCCGAGACAACTATTGCTGCACCCCCCAGCGCCAAGCAGACAATATTAGAGCACTGTGGAGCACAGAAATCCATCGAATAGGAGTGTAGAGCACAAAAGTCAAAGCTACCCTATCCAAACCGAACCAAGCCATACCAATCCGAACGTAACGTACCTCAGCCAAACATGTCACGGCCATTACTTCTAGCCTCCACAGATACAAGCGGATGCTAGTAGAGCAACACGGAGCATATGTGTCGACCGAATAGCGGTGTATAGCACAAATTTCAACGCTACCCTGTCCTAACCTAACAAATCGTGACATAGCCAAGCACAAAGTTATCAGCCTTACCTGACGACATCGCTATTGCTGGCCAGCCCATATCCAGGCAGAGCATATTAGAGAACCGTAGAGCGTAAGAAACATCGGTATAGCAGTGTATAGCACGAAAATATAAGCTATCCTGTCTTAACATAACCAAACGTGACATAACAAAACGCAAAATATATCGGCCTAACGTGCCGACAGCGCTACTGCTGGCCAGGCCATGTCCAAGCAGAGCATATTAGAGCACAGCGGAGCCAAAGAAACATCGGTATATCAGTGTATAGTACTAAAGTCAAAGCTATCATGTCCAAACCTGACCAAACTTAACGTAACCAAACGCACCCTGACATAACATAACGTGCCGGCACCAGTATTGCTAGCCACCTCAGAGGCAAGCAGAATAAAATGGAGCAGAGTATAGCGCATAAGTCCACCGAATAGCTGTGTGTAGCATAAGTATCAAAGTAATCCTAACCTAATGTATCCAAACGTTACATTACAAAATCCGGCATAGAAAGACCTATCGTGCCACGACCACTATTGCTGTCATCCTCAGACACGAGCAGATTATAGTAGAGCACAGTAGAGCGCAGAAAGGCACCAAACAGCAACGTATTGCCCAATAGTCAAACACATTCTAACCTAACCAGACGTAACATAACTTAACCAAACGTAGAACAGCTAAACCTAACGGGACGAGACCTCTATCGCTGGCCTCCCCAAAGCGAAGCTGATCAGAGTAGAGCACTGTAGGGCGCAGAAGTTCACGGAACAGCAGTGTATAGCACAAGAGTCAAAGACATCCGGACCAAACAAATAGCATAACCTGACATAACGATACGTAACAGAACTAAGCCTATCGTGCCACGACCGCCATTGCTTGCCTCCCAGGTGTCGAGTAGAGTATAGGAGAGCTACGAAGAGCAGAGAAGTCCACCGATTAGCAGTGTATAGCGCAGAATTCAAAGATACCCAATACTGACCTAACCAAACGTAACATAACCGGACGTAACCTAACCGAGTCTAACGCTCCACAGGCACTCTTTCTGGCCTCGCCAGAGCAAAGCAGAGAAAATTAGATATCAGTTGATCGCAGAAATCGGCCGAATAGCAGTGTATAGCGCAAAGGACAAAGCAACCCGACAAAACATGGCATAACCTTATCTTTCCAAGCGCAACGTAACTCAACCAAACGTGCCACGGCCTCCATTCCTGGCCTGCCCAGGGACAAGCGGATGAGGGTAGAGCAACGCAGAGCGCACATGTCGAACCAACAGACGTGTATAGCACGAAAGTCGATGCCATCCCGACCAAACGTAACAAGATCCAGCAAAATGTGCCACGTCTGCTGTTGCTCGCCTCCCCAGAGGCAAGCAGATGCTAGTGGAGCTATAGAGTGTACAGGTATCGACCAAACAGCAGTGTATATCACAAAAGTCAAAGATACCCTTACCAACCTTATCCTAACCTAGCCAAGGCTAGCGTAAGCTAACTAAATATGGTGTGAAGAGACCACCATTGCTGGCCTCCCCAGTTTCGAGGAGAGTATGTTAGAGCAACGTAGGGCGCAGATGCCACTGAAGGGCAGTGTATAGCACAAAAGTCCTAGCTATCCCGCCCAAACACAATCAAACGTAACATAAGAAGGAGTAACGTAACTGAACCTTACGTGCCACGACCGCTATTGCTTGACTCACGAGAGTTAAGCAGAGTATAGGAGAGCTTTTTATAGTTCTGATAGAGTCCGAACTGCTGTTTATAGCACACATGTCAAAGCTAGCCTAACGAGACCTATCCAAACCTAACCGAAACGAACGTGACATAATCCAACCTAACCTGCCGAGAGTAGTATTCCTGGCGTCCCCAGGGACAAGCAGAGTGGGATAGCGCACAGAAGAGCGCAGAAGTCTATAGAATGGCAGCGTGTAGCACAAAAGACATAGCTACCTTAACCTAACGCATCGTTACCTAACATATCCAAACGTAGTATAACTTAACGTGTCGCGACCACTATTGCTGGCCGCCGGAAAGTCGAGCAGAGTAAAGAAGAGCGATGTAGACCGCTGATATCCACCCAAATGCAGTGTACAGCACAAAGTCCAAAGCTACCCTATCCTAATCTATCCTAACGTAACGCAACCAGGCGTAACATAGCTATACCTGAAGTGTCGAGACCTATATTGCTGCCTTCCCCAGAGCAAAGCAGGGGACACTATAGCACAGTAGAGCTCAGACATGCACCGATTAGCAGTGTACAGTACAAAAGTTAAAGCTATCCTAACCAATCATTGCCTAACCCAACCAAGCCGAACGTACCATAGCTCAACTTAAAGAGCCGATACCACTACTGCTGGCCTTCCCAGAGCCAAGTTGAAAATATGAAAGGACTGTAGGGGGCAGTGATCCACCTAACAGCAGACAATAGCACTAAAGTCAAAGCCATCCCCTCCTAACGTAACCAACCGTAACATAACCAAACGTAAACCAACTGAACCTAACGTGCTGCGACCACTATTGCTGGCCTCCCCAGGGTCAAGCGGAGCACGACAGTGGAGAGTGGAACGAAAAAATCCATATAATCGCTGTGTATATCAGAAAAGTAAAAACTACCCGAGCATAACCCGAACGAACGGGACACAGCCGAACATAGCCTCACTCAACCTAAAGTGCCGAGATCGTTATTGTTGCTCTCCACAGAGCAAGTCGGGACATAGGAGATCACAGTATTGCGCGGAAATCCTCCGAATCGCAGTATATAGCACAGAAGTCAAACCTATCGTACCATAACCTAATCAAACTTAACCGAAGCAAACGTAACTTGACCCTTCCAAATGTGCCGGCACCGCTATTCATGCCCCCATCCCCGTCCACAGTGCGGAGCAGAAAGTATTAGATGAGAGTAGAGCGCAGAAATCCATAGGATCCCAGTGCATGGCAGAAAAGTCAAAGCAATCCCAACCAAACTTAACCCAACCTAACCTAACCAAACGTGACATAACGCAACCTAGCTTACCACGACCACCGTCGCTGGCGTCCCCAGGGTCAAGCAGAGTGCGATAGAGCACTCTAGAGCGCAGAAGTCCAGAGAATAGCAGTGTTCAGCACAAAAGTCGAAGCTGTCCAATCCAGACCCAACCTATCCAAACCTAATAAAACACAATCTTACACAACATACCTTGCGGTGGCCAGTATTGCTAGCCTCCATGTGGCTAAGGAGAACATATTACAGTGTAGGAGCGAAACGAAATCCATTGGTCGCAGGGTATACCAGAAAGGTCACGACTAACCATATCTGGCCCAAGCAACCGTAACATAAGCAAACGTGACCTAATTCAAGCTAATGAGCCGCGGCCGCCACCGCTGCCCTCCCCAGAGCAGACCAGAGCATATGATATTACAGTAGAGCTCAGAAATCCACAGAAAGGAGGTTTATACCACAAAAGTCAAAGATATCCCAGCCTAACCAAACCACACATAACATAACCGAACATGCCCTAACCTAACCTAACTAGCCTAGACCACTACTGCTGCTCCCCCAGAGCCTACCAGAATATACTAGAGCACAGCACTGAGCAGAAGTCCCTCGCAGTGCAGTGGAAAGCACAAAAGTCAAAGATATCCTAACCTAAACTTACCCAACCAAACCTGCCCAAACGTAGCCTAACTAAACATAACGTGCCGATGCAATGATTGCTGTCCTTTCCAGGGTCAAGCTGATCATATTAGACCATAGTAAAGCTCAGAAATACACCGTGTAGCAGTGTACAGCACAAAAGTATAGGCTATCCTGTCCGAACCACACCAAACGTAACATAACCAAACGCAACATAACTCAGCCTAACGTGCCGAGGCCACCGTTTCTGGAATACCCAGAGCCGAGCGGAACATAATTGGGCACAGTAGAGCGCAGAAATCGTCCGCAAGCGGTGTGCACCTTAAGAGAAATGGCTATCCCATCCAAACTTAACCAAATGTAACATAACCAGCCGTTATATACCTCAACCTAACGTTCCGAGACATGTATTGCTGGCCTCCCCAGAGCGAAGCGGAGTATACTAGAGTACAGTAGAGCGCAGTAACCCAGAGCTTTGCCGTGTACAGCTCAAAAGTGGGAAAAATGCTAGCCCGATCTGTCCAACCTAACCTAACCGAATGTACCATAGCTCAAATTAAGTGGCCACGATCATTGTTGTCGTCATCCCCAAAGCCAAGCGGAGCATATAAGAGCAGTGTAGAGCGCAGAGGTCCACCGAATGGTGGCGTGTAGCACAAGAGTCAGAGCTGCCCTATCCTATCCTAACCAAACGTAACATGACCATTCGCAATCCGTCTCAACCTTACGTGCCGAGACCACTAGTCCTGGCCTCCCGAAAACGAAACAAAACAAACGAGAGCACAGTAGAGCGCGGAAATCCCCCGTACAACAGTCTGTACCACAAAAGTCAAAACTATCAGACCATACCCAAGCTAGACTCCCCAGAGCCGCGCAACGTAATCTAGAGCAACGCAGTCCGTAGAAACAAAAGGAATAGCTGTGTATAGCACAAAAGTCAAAGCCTTCATATCCTAACCTATCCAAGCCCAATATGACTATACGCTACAACTCTGAATCTTACGTGCCGAGACCACTGTTGCAGGCATCCCGAGAGTAAAGCAGAGCACAGTAGAGCACAGAAAGCTACCGAATGGTAGTGTGAAGCGCAAAAGTCAATGATACCTTAACCTAACCTGACCTATCCTAACCTAGCCAAACGTAGAATGACTTAATCAAACGAGACAAGACCTCTATTGCTGGCTTTCTCAGAGCCAAGCAGATCATATTAGAGCACAGTAGAGCACTGAATTCCACTGAATAGCCGTGTCTAACGCAATTGTCTAACCCATCTTCACCAAACGCAGCGTAACATAACTTAAGCAAACGAAATTTAACTCAAGCCATCGTGCCGCGACCACTGTTGCTGGCCCCCACGGAGAGAAGTGGAAGCTAGTAGTGCAATGCAGAGCGCAGATATCGACCGAATAGCAGTGTATTACACAAAAGTCAATGGCATCGAAACCGAACGTAACCTATCGTAAGCTAACATAACCTAACCTAACCAAACGCAATGTAATCAAACTTATCCTAACTCCTCCTAACTTTCCGAGATATCTAATGCTGCCCTCCTCTGCGACAGACAGTACACAATAGAGGAGAGTAGGGCGCACAAAGTCCCTAGAATCGTAGTGTACTGTAGAATAGTCAAAGCCATTCAAACATAACCCAAACAAATGTAACATGCCCAAATGGAGCCTAACACAACCTAACGTACGAGAACACTATTGCTGGCCTCCCCAGAGAAAAGCAGATGCCAGTAAAGCAATGCAGTGCAAAGATGCCGACCGAATGGCAGCGTATGGCACAAAAGTCAAGTCTATCCCAACCAAGCCTACCTTAACCTAGCCAAGCCAAGCGAAAACTAACTCACCATCGCGTGCCGAGACCGCCGTTGCTGGCCTCCGCAGAGCCAAGCAGAACGCATTAGCGCACAGTAGAGCGCAGATATCCAACGTATAGCATTGAAGAGCAGAAAGGTCTATCCTAACCTAACCTAGACTAGCGTAACGTAACCAAACGTAACCTAACTACTCCTATCCTGCCCAGACCACTATCGCTGCCCTCCTCAGAGCCAAATAGGGCATATTAGAGGAGAGCAGAGAGCAGAAATCCATAGAATCGCAGTGTATACCAGAAAAGTCAAAGCCATCCATGCCTAAGCCAGACAAATATAACCTAACCAAACGAAGCCTATCAAAACAAAGCGTGCCACGGCCACTATTGCTGTCATCCCCAGGGCCAAGGAGAATATAGTAGAGTACAGTAGAGCGTAGAAATGCACCGAATAACAATTTACACCACGAGAATCAAAGTTATCCAAGCAGAACGCAAGCAAACGTAACCTAGCCAAACGAAGCCTAACACAACCTAACGTGCCGAGAACACAATTGGTGGCGTATGCAGCGCTGTGCAGAGAGTATTAGGACAGAGTAGGTAGAAGAAATTGTAGTGTATAGCACAAAAGTCAAAGCTGTCCTATACTAACCTATCCAAACGTATCCTAACCGAACGCAGCGTAAACCAATCCAACGAGCCAAGACCACTATTGCTGGCATCCCCAGCGCCATGCAGGTGATAATGGAGCAACGCAGTACACATATACCGATCGAGAAGCCGTTTATGCCACTAAAGGCAAAGCTATTCGTACCTAACATAACAAAGCATGACATAACCAAGCGTAACCTAACTAAACCTAACGTGCCTAGACCACTGTTGTTGACCACCACACAGCATGTCAGTATGTATTAGAGCACAGTAGTGCGCAGATATCCGCCGCATTGCAGCGCAAAGCGCAAGAGTCAAAGGTATCGTAACCTAACCCAACCAAACGTAGCGTAACCAAGTATAACCTGCCGATACCACCACTGCTGTCCCTTCCAGAGCCAAGCTGATCATACTAGAGCGCAATAGAACGCTGATAATCACCGAGTAGCCGTGAACAGCACAAATGTCGAAGCAATCCTCTCCTAACCTAACCAAACGTAATAAACACGAAAGTAACCTAACACAATCTAACGTGCCGCGACCGCTGTTGCTGGCCTCTCCAGTGACAAGCAGTACATATTACATGGAACGGAGCGCGGGAAACCATAGGAACGCAGTGTATGGTAGAAAAGCCATAGCTGTACAGAAATAGCCCATACCACATAACTTAACCAAACGAACCATAGCTCAGCAAAACGTGCAGCGGCCACTATTTCTGGGCTCCCCACGTACGAGGGGAGTATAGTAGAATAGAATATAGAGCAGAATTCTACGTAATAGCAGTGTAAAGCACAAAAGTGTAAGCTATCCTAACCTAACCTAGCCGAACTTAAAGAAACCAAACCATACGCAACACTTCTTAACGTGACGAGACAACTATTGCTGCCCTCCCCAGAGCCAGACAGAACACACTGCAACACAGTGGTGCGCAGAAGCCCACAGAACAACAGTTTATACGACGGAAGTCAATGCAAACCGAACCAAACCCAAACCAGTATGACTTAACCGAACGTAGCCTAACCCATCCTGACGTGCCGAGACCGCTATTTCTTGCCTCCCCCGAGGCGAGTAGAGTATATGTGAGCTACGTAGAGCGGAGAAATGCACCGTGTAGCAGTGTATAGCGCAAAGGTCACAGATATCCCATCCTAACCTAACACAGACATACCTAACCTGAACAAACGTAGCATAACACACACCAACGCAACGCTGCCACCATTTCTTGAACTTCCAGCGCAATGCGGGGAATATTAGATCACAGTAGAGCGCAGAAATCCACCGGATAGCTGTGTACAGAGCAAACGACACAGTTATCGTGTCGTGACATATCGAAACGTAGCCCAACCAAATGCAGCATAACACATAACCTTCCGCGACCACAATTTCTGTACTCCCCAGCGCCAAGCAGAGAATATTAGAGCACAGTAGAGCACAGAAATCCACCGAATAGGAGTGTACAGCACTAAGGTCAAAGCTACCCTTCTCTAACCTGACCAAACGTAACGTAGCGAAGCGTAACCTATCTCACCCTAACGTGCAGAGACCACGATTGCTCACCTCCCCGGAGCCAGGCAAAATGTCCTAGAGCATAGGAGGGCGCAGGAATTCATCGAATAGCAGCGTACAACACAAAAGCCGTAGCTATCGTAGCCTAACTTATCCAAGCATAGCATAAACAAACGTACCCTAACTCAACCTGCCGAGCCCAGGCCAGAATTGCTGACATCCACAGAGCATAGCAGAATATATTATGGCACAGGTGGGCGAAGAAATTCACCGAGTAGCAGTGTACAGCACAAAAGTCAAAGCTGTCCTATCCTAACCAAATAAAACTTACCGTAACCAAACGTAACCTGGCATAGCCTAGCCTAGCCAAGCGAAGCCTAAATCTACCGATCCACCTGCCGAGACCACCATTGCTGGCATGGTGAGCGCCAAACATTACATATTAGTAAAAAGTAAAGCGCAGAAATCCACCGAATTGCGGTGTACAGCGCAGAAGTCAAAGCAATCCTGTCCTACCCTAACCGAACGTAACCTAACCAAACGCAGCATATCTCGACCAAACGTACCGAGGCCACTATTGCTGGAATCCTCAGGGCCGAGCGAAGCATATTAGATCAGTGCTGGGCGTTGAAATCCACAGGATAGCAGTGTATAGCGCAAAAGTCAAAGCAACTCCGTCCTCACCTAACAAAGCGTAACATAAACAGACGTAACGTAACACAAACTAACGTGCCACGACAGCTTTTGCTGGGCACACGACAGCTAGGCAGAGTATAGAAGAGCAATGTAGAGCGCAGAAGTCATCCGACTAGCCGTGTATAAGGCAGAAGTCAAAGCTACCCTATCCAAGCCTAACCAGGCCTAACCAAGCCAAACGTAAGATAACTCATCCTAGCGTGTCCGAGCACTATTCCTTGCATCCACAGAGTCAAGCAGAGTGCGGTAGCGCACAGAAGAGCGCAGAGGATCATAGAATGGCATTTTTTAGCACATATGTCGGGGCCATCCTGACCTAACACAACGTAACCTTCCTAACCAAACGTAACCTATCTGATACTAACGTGCGGCGACCACTATTGCTGGCCTCCCGAGTGTCGAGAGGAGTAGAGTAGAGCAATGCAGAGAGCTGAAATGCACCGAATGACAGTAAAAAGCACAAAAGTCTAGGCTGCCCTATCCTAACCTAGCCAAACGTAACATGACCAAACGCATCATATCTCAGGAAAACGTGCCGAGACCAATAATGCCGGGCTCCCCATAGCCAAGCAAAATGTACTAGAATACAGCAGAGCGCAGAAATCCACAGATTAGCAGTGTATAGCACAAAAGTCGAAGCCATCCTATACAAGCTTAGCCTAACCTAACCTACACGAGCGTAACATAACACAACCAAACTTGCCACGGCGGCCATTGCTGGCCTCCCCCTAGCCAAGCAGAGCATATTAGAGCACAGTAGTGCGCGGAGGTCAAGCGAATATCAGCGAATAGCACAAAAACCAAGGCTATAGTCTCCTAACATGACCAAACGTGACATGACCAGACGTAACGTTCCCCAAACTGTGGTGCCACGATCACTATTGCTGGCCTCACGAGAGGCAAGGAGAGCATAGCAGAGCACAGTAGAGCGCGGAAAGCAGCCAGATAGCAATTTATAGCACACGAGTCAATGATATCCTAACCTAACCAGATATAACCCAACCTAACCAAGCGTAGAAAAGCTAAACCTAACGTGCCGCGAACGCTATTGCTGGATTCCATGGAGACAAGAGGAACATTGTATAGCACAGTTGAGCACACGAGTCCATAGAATATCAGTGTTGAGCGCATAAGTCAGAGCCATTCTAACATATCCCAACAATGCGTAACATAACGAAACGCAGCCTAACCTTACTGTAGTACCGAGAGTAGTACTGCTGGCCTCCCCAGAGCCAAGTTGAAAATTCTAGAGCCGTGTAGGGCGCAGAAATCCGCCTAATAGCAGACTGTGGCACTAAAGTCGAAGACTTCCTCTTCTAACCTAACCAGTCGTAACGTAACCAAACGTAACCTAACTCAAACTAACGTGCCGCGGTCATTACTGCTGGCCTCCCCAGAGACACGCAGAACGCACCAGTGTAGAGCAGAACACAGAAATCCATAAAAACGCAGTGTATATCAGAATAGTCAAAATGACCCATGCCTAACACAAACCAAGGGGACATAGGTAAACATAGCTTATCGCAGCCTAACGCGCCGAGGCCGTTATTGCTGCCCTCCCCAAAGGTATGCAGGACATACTAGAGCACATCGGAGCGCAGAAATCCACCGAAAAGCAGTTTACAGCTCAAAAGTCATAGACATCCTAGCCAAACTGAGTCTAACCTAACCCAACCAAACGATAACTAACGCAAACTGTCGGGCCACGACCGCCATTGACAGCATGTCCAGAGCCGAATAGGCAATAGTAGAGCACTGAAGAGCGCAGAAATCCACCGAATAGCAGTGTAAAACACAAAAGTCAATGATATCCTAACCTCACCTGTTCCAACCTAACACAACCAAGCGTAGAATAACAAAACTTATCGAGCTGAGACCTCTATCGCTGGCCATCCCAGAACCTAGCAGAACGTGTCAGAGCAGTGTAGAGCGCAGGAATCCACGGAATAGCATTTTGTAACACAAAAGTCAAAGCCATCCTGACCAAACGTGACCAAGCGTAACCTAGCCAAACGTAACACAACTCAACCTAACGTACCGAGGGCACTACTCCTGGCGTCCACAAAGGCGCGCGGAGTTCGGTACCGCACATGAGAGCGCAGAAGTCCATATAACACCAGTGTGTAGCACAAAAGACAATGCTATCCTAATCTAACATATCGAATCCCAACATACCGAACCGCATTCTGATACAGCCTATAGTGTCGCCGCAGCGATTGTCGGTCTCCCCAGCGCGACGCAGTACACATTAGAGGTGAGAAGGGCGAAGAGCTCAGTAGAATAGCATTATGTAACACAAAAGTCAATGCCATCGTAACAAAACGTAACCAAGCGTAACATAACCAAACACAACATAACTCAGACTAACGTGCCGAGACCAATAATGCTGGCATCCCTATAGCCAAGCAGAGTAAACTAGAGCAAAGCAGACCGCAGAAACCCACCTAATAGCAGTGTACACCACAAAGGTCATAGCCGCCTTAACCAAACCAAATCTAACCTAACCTAACCAAGCGTAACCTATACCAACCATACCTGCCACGACCGCTGTTGCTGGTGTCCCCAGAGAAAAGCAGATGCTAGTAGAGCAATGCAGTGTACATATACCTGCTGAATAGCAGTGTATAGCACAGAAGCCAAAGTTATACTAACCGACCTTATCCGAGCATAGCAGCCATGCGTAACTTACCTCAAGCTTGCGTGCCGAGACCATCATTGCTGGCCTCCGTAGTGACAAGCACAACATGCTGGAGCACAGTAGAGCGCACAAATTCAGCGTATAGCAGTGTACAGCAGAAAAGTAAAAGCAGCCCAAAGCTACCCCAAACAAACATAACCCAAACAAACGCAGCCAAACTGAAACTAACTTGCGAGATCACTACTACTGGCCTCCACAGAGTCGCGCAGAGTGCAGTAGAGGAATGTAGAGCGCAGGATTTCTTCGAATATCGGTGTATAGAACAAAAGTCAAAACTAGCCACTCCTAACCTTACCGAACGTTGCATAACCGTACGACTCGTAACTCAGACTAACGTGCAGAGACCACTACAGCTTGCCACCGCATATCCAAGCTGAATATACTAGAGCTCAGTAGAGCGTATGGATGGACAGAATAGCGGCGTGTAGCACACAAAGCCAAACCCATGTTGACAAAGCTAATCCTAACCTAACCAAACCGAACGAATCCTATCTCAAGCAAATATGCCACGAACATCATTGCTGGCCTCGCCAGAGACATGCAGAATATATTAGAGCGCACTAGATCGCAGAAGTCTACAGGATAGCAGTGGAAAGCGTAAAAGATAAAGCTGTCCTATCCTAACTAAACCAATCGTGACATAGGCAAGCGTAACATAACTCGAAGTAACGTGCCGATACCGCTATTGCTGTCAACACCAAAGACAAGCGGAGCGCATTAGAGCGCAGAAAACGACCGAATAGCAATATGTAGCACAAAAGTCAAGGTTTCAACTTCCTAACATAGCCAAATCGAGGACAACCGAACGTAATCTAACTCAACCCAACGTGTCGCGTCCACTATTTCTGGTCTCCGCAGGGACATGCGGAACATATTAAAGGAGAGTAGGGCGCTGTGATCCATAGAATCGCAGTGTACAGCAGAAAAATCAAAGCTACTCAAACCTTACACATGCTATCATAGCATAAACCAACCAAACGTGACGTAATTCACACTATCGTGCAACGAACGCTATTGCTGGCCTCACAAGATTCGAGCAGAGTACAGCAGAGGAATGAAGGGCGCAGAAATCCACCGAATAGCAGTGTACGGCAAAAAGTCGAAGCTATCGAAACATAACGCTACGTAACCCAACATAGCCAAACGTAATGTATCTTAACCTATCGTACCGTGACCACTATTGCTGGCCTCCCAGGCAATGCAGAACGTATTAGAGGATAGTAGGGCGCAGAAATCCTTGGAATCGCAGTGTATGGTAGCAAATTCAAAGCCATCCAAGCCTTACTCGTGCTAATAAAAAATAACCTAACGTAATCTAACTCAACCTAACGTGCCGCGAAACTATTGATGGCCTCCCCAGGGCCAAGCAGAACATACTAGAGAAAAGTAGAGCGCAGAAATGCAACGAAAAACTGTTTATGCCACGAAAGCAGAAGATGTCCAATCCTAACCCATACTAACGTACCATAACCGAACGTAGCCTATCTGAACCTGACGCGCCGAGGCAACTGTTACTGGCCTTCACAGAGCAGAACAGAGTGTAGTAGAGCACAGTAAAGCGTAGAAGCACGCCGAATGGCAATGTATACCGCAAAAGTCGAAGAAAACCTAGCCCAACAAAGCATAGTCTAGCTAAGCCTAACGAGCCGAGACCTCAACAGCTGGCCTTTCCCGAACCAAGCAGGACATATTACACCACAGTAGAGCGGAGAAATCCACCGAGAAGCAGTATGTAGCTCAAAAGCCAAAGGTCCCCTATCCTAACTTAGCAAATCGTGACAATACCGCACATAACCAAGCTCAACCAAACATGCAGCCACCGCAATTGCTGGACCCCCCCACCCCCCGCCCAGAACCAATCAGAACATGTTAGTGTAGAGCAGATCTCAGAAATCCATGGAATCGCAGTGCATAGCACAGCAGTCAAAGCTATCCTATCCTAACCTAACCAAACGTACCCTAACCATACGTAACATAATTCAACCTAACGTGCCGAAAGCACCATTGCCGGCCTTCGCAGGGACAAGCAGAGCATATTAGAGCAGAGTAGAGCGCAGAAATCAACTGAATAGCTGTTTAGAGCACAAAAGTCAAAACTATCCTATCCTAACCTAATCAATCGCACCATAAGCAGACGTAATGTTACACAAAGAGACGTGCCACGAAAGCCGTTGCTGGCTTCACTAGAGCTATGCAGAGCATAGCAGAGCAATGCAGGCCGCTGGAATCGTCCGAATAGCAGTGTATAGCAAAATAGTAGGAGATATCCTAACATAACCTGACCTCACATATACTAATCAAACGTAATCGATCCCAACCTAACGCACCTAGCCCACAATTCCTGGCCTCCCCATCTCCAAGCAGGGCACATTAGATGTCAGTAGAGCGCAGGGGCCCAAAGAACGGGAGTGTACAGCACGAAAGTTAAATATGTCCAAACCAAGCCCAAACAAACATAACCTAAAAAATTGTAACATAACATAACCTAACGCGCCGCGGCCACCATTTCGAGCATTCCCAGATCAAATCATGGAATGTTGGATCGCAGCAGAGCGCTGGAATCCACCGAATAGCAATATACAGCACAAGAGTCAAAGCTATACGTTCCTAACCTACCCAATCGTGATACTACCAAACGTAACATGATTAACCAAACGTGCCGCCACCACTGCTGCTGCACCCCCTGAGCCAAGCAGAAAATGTATGAGGATAGCAGGGCGCAGAAATCCGCATAACTGCAGTGTAGAGCGGAAAAGTCAATGATATCCAAACCTAACCCAAACGAACATTGCCTAACCTAACGTGGCAAAGGTAAACGTCACGTGCCGCGACCACAATTCTCTTCCTCCACAGGGTCTTGCAGACTAGTGCAGAGCAAGGTGGAGGGCAGGAATCCGCGGAGTGCCTGCGCGTAGCACGAAAGTCAAGGCGACCCTAACCGAACATATCCTAACCGAACGTTGCCAAACGTAACTTAACACAAACTAACGTGCCACGGCCGCTATTGCTAGCCTACCCAGAGCCAAGCAGAATATACTAGAACACAGTAGATCGCGGAAGTCCACGGCACTGCAGTGTATCGCGCAGAAGATGATGGCATCCTATCCTAACCTGCCCTATCCTACCCAAACCGAACGTAGCCTAACTAATCGTAAGGCGCCGCGACCACTATTGCTGGCCTCCCCATGGATGAGCAGGGTATAGTAGAGCAATGTAGTGCGCACAAATCAACCGGACAGCTGTGTATACCACAAGAGTCGAAGCTATCACCTCCAAACGTAGCCAATCGTAATGTAAGAAATCGTAAACTAACACAACCTAACTCACCGCCACAACGATTGCTGGCATCCACAGAGACAGGCAGAACATTTTAGTGGATAGTAGAACGCAGAAATCCATGGAATCACCGTGTATATTAGAAAAGTCTAAGCTACACATGTCTAACCCGAACCAGCAGGACCAAATATAATATACTATTATACTAATATACTAGAGCATATTAGAGCGTAGAAATCCAACGAATAGCAGTGTATAGCACAAACACCAAAGCCATCCTACCCACACTTAACCTAACCTAACCAAACAAAACGTAACGAAACGCAACCAACCTCGCCGCGAACACCATTGCTGGCCTCCCCAGAGCGCAGCAGAACGTATAGCAGCACAGTAGAAGCCGCAAATCAACCGCATAGCACTGTATACCAAGAAAGTCACAGCTATCCGAATCTGACCCTAACTTACATAACCCAGTCACCCGTTGGATAGCACAATCTAACGTGCCGCGACCGCAATTGCTGGCATCCCCAGAGACTAGCAAATTAGAGTAGAGCACAGTGTACGGCAGGAATCCACCGCATAACTGTTTACAGCATGAGAGTCAAAGTTACGCTAACCAAACCCAACCCAACATGACCCAAGGAAGCGTAACCAAACCCATCTTAACATGCCGTGACCACAGATGCCCGCATCCCGAAGGTCGAGCACGGTATAGCAGAGCAATGTGGGGCCTGGAAATGCACAGGACGGCCGTGTATAGCACAAAAGTTAAAGCTATCCTATCCCAACCTAACCAAACGTAACCTAACCAAGCGTAGACTATCTCAACCTAACGTGCCGAGACCAGCATTACTGTCCTCCACAGCGCCAAGCAGAGCCTATTATAGCACAGTGGGGCGCAGAAATCTATCGGATAGCAGCGTATAGCACAAAAGTGGGAGCCACACTGACCAAACTTAACCTAACCTGACATAACCGAACGTAACCTATCTCAACCAAACGAGCCGCGACCACTATTTCTGGCCTCCCCAGAGCGAAGCAGAACATATTGCAGCACGGTAGAGACCGGAAATCAACCGCATAGCATTGCATACCAACAAAGTCGAGGCTATCCGAGCCTAACCCGAACTAGCATAACCGAATCAAACGTAGCATAACTCAAGCTAACGAGCCGAGACCAATTATCTCAACCTAACGTGCCGAGACCAGCATTACTGTCCTCCACAGCGCCAAGCTGAGCCTATTATAGCACAGTGGGGCGCAGAAATCTATCGGATAGCAGCGTATAGCACAAAAGTGGGAGCCACACTGACCAAACTTAACCTAACCTGACATAACCGAACGTAACCTATCTCAACCAAACGAGCCGCGACCACTATTTCTGGCCTCCCCAGAGCGAAGCAGAACATATTGCAGCACGGTAGAGACCGGAAATCAACCGCATAGCATTGCATACCAACAAAGTCGAGGCTATCCGAGCCTAACCCGAACTAGCATAACCGAATCAAACGTAGCATAACTCAAGCTAACGAGCCGAGACCAGTATTGCTGTTCACCTCAGAAACAATCAAACCATATTAGAGCAGAGTGGAGAGCAGAAACACACTGAATACCAGTGTACAGCACACAAGTCAAAGCTCTCCTAACCTAACATAACCAAACGTAGCATAATCAAACGTATTTTTTCTCAACTGGTGGTGGCGAGACTGCCATTGCTGGCCTCTCCGGAGCAAAGCAGAGCATATTAGAGCAATGTGGGGTGCTGAAATCCGACAAACGGCAGTGCACAGCATAGTAGTCAATCCTATCCTATCTTAACGTAACTAAGCGTGACATAAGCGAGCGTAATCTAACTCAAACTAACGTGCCGGGGCCACAACTTCTGGCCTGCCCAGAGCAAAGCAGAACATACTAGGACAGAGTAGAGCGCAGTAGACCACAGCACTGCAGTGTGTGGCAGAAAAGTCAAAGGTATCCTAACCTAACCTCTCCTTATCTAGCCAAGCAAAGCGTAACGTAGCTAAACGTAACGTGCCGAGAATAACAGTGCTGGCTTCCACAGAGTCGAGCTGCTCTTATTAGAGCAACGTAGAGCGTACATATCATCCGAATAGCGGTGTATAGCATAAAAGTTAAAGCAATCTCATCCTAACCGAACCAATCGTAAGATTAACTGGCGTAACAAAACACAAGCTGACGTGCCGCGAAAGTCATTGCTGGCCTGACGAGAGCTAAGCAGAGTATAGCAGAGGTATGTACGACACCAGAACAGTCGAATAGCTATGTCTTGCAAAAAAGTACGAGTTGACAACCTAACCTGAACTATCATAGCCTAACCAAACGTAGGCAACCCATACCTAACGTACCTAGCCCACAAATGCTGGTCTCCCTATCGGCAAGCAGAACATATTAGAAGTGAGTGGAAAGGAGTGGTATATAGAGTGGCAGCGTATAACGCGAAAGTCGAACATATCCAAACCAAGCAGAAACAAATCTGTCCTAACCAAACGTAACCTACCCCAACCTATCGAGCCGCGGTCACAATTTCTGGAATTCCCAGAGCGAAGCTGGGATCATTAGATCGCAGTAGCGCGCAGAAATACACCGCATAGCTGTGTATAACACAAAAGATAAAGCCATCTTAAACAAACGTAATCTAACTTAACGAAACCAAACGTAACCTAATACAACATATCGTGCCACGATTGCTTCTGCTGGTCTCCCCTGAGTCAGGCCGTGTATAGTAGAGCAATGAAAAGCGCCGAAATCCGCCGAATAGCAGTTTAAAGCACAAAAGTCAAAGCTGTCTTATCCTAACAACATAGCCAAGCGTAACATAAGCAGACGTAACGTAACCCAACCTGACGTATCACGAAAGCTATTGCTGGTCTCGCGAGAGCCGAGCAGAGTACAGCGGAGCAACGTAGAACGCTGAAATTGCCCGAACGGTAGCGTACAGCAATGATTGTAAGGGGTAACCTAACCTAATCTGACCAAGCCTAACCTAATCATGAGTAACCGATCCAAACCCAACTCGCATAACCGCAATTGCCCCCCCCCCCGTTTCCAACCGGGCCATAGTAGAGAAGGGTAAGGCGCAGAGGACCATAGAATGGCGGTGTGTAGCACGAAAGTCAAAGATACCCTAACCTAATCCAAACAACCTGACACAACCAAACGAAACATAACACATCCTAACGCACAGCGGCCAATATTTCAAGCATTTCCATATCGAAGCAGTGAACGTTAGATTACAGCAGAGCGCGGAATTCAGCCGTACAGCGGTGTATAGCACAAATGTCACAGCTACCCTATCCTACCCTGGTGGAACGTAACGTAGTCAAACGTAACATATTCCATCCTGACCTGCCGAGACCACTATTGCTGCCCTCCCCAGAGCCAAGCAGAATATACTTGAGCACAGTGGAGCGGAGGATACACCGAATATCAGTGTATACCACGGAAGTAAAATTTATCCGAACCTAACCCAAACTAACATAACGTAGCCAAACGTAGCCTGCTAAACATAAAGTGCCGAGACGACCACTACTGGCCTCCACATAGTTGAATATAGTATAGCAGAGCAACGTAAGGCGTCGAAATCCATCGAATACAAGTGTGTAGCACAAAAGTGGAGGTTACATTACCCTAAACTATCCAAATGCAACTTAAGTTAACATATCGTGCCGTGGCCACCATTGCTGGCCTCCCCTGCGCCAACCGGAACATATGAGATCACATTGGAGCGCAGTAATCCTGCGCAATGCAGTGTACAGCACAAAGGTCAAAGACATTCTAGCAAAACCTGTCCTAAGCTAACCTAATCGAACGTAGCCTGACTGAACAAAACGTGCCGCAACCACTACTTCTGGCCATCCCATAGCCAAGCATAAAATACTACAGCACAGAGGAGCTTAGGTATCCACTGAATAGCAGTGCACAGGACAAACGTCAATGCCATCCTAACCACACTTAACCTAACCTAATCAAACAAAACGTACCACAACGGAATCAAGCTCGCCGCGACCACCATTGTTGGCCTCTCCAGAGCGTAGCAGAACCTATAACAGCACAGTAGATGCCAGAAATCAACCGCATAGCAGTATATACCATGAAAGTCAAAGCTATCCGAATCTTACCGTAACTAACATAACCCAGTCACACGAAGCATAGTTCAATCTAACGTGCCGCGACCACCATTTCTGACATCCCCAGAGACTAGCAAATTAGAGTATAGCACAGTGTAGGGCAGGAATCCACCGCAAAACTGTTTATAGCATGAGAGTCAAAGTTACGCTAATCAAACCCATCCCAACCTGACCTAAGGAAACGTAACAAGACCCATCCTAACGTGCCGTGACCACTGATGCCCGCATTTCGAAGGTACAGCAGGGTATAGCAGAGCTATGTTGGGCGCGGAAATGCACAGAACGGCCGTCTATAGCGCAAAAGCCAAAGCTATCCTATCCCAACCTAACCAAACGTAACCTAAACAAGCGTAGACTATCGCATCCTAACGTGCCGAGACCAGCATTGCTGTCCTCCCCAGCGCCAAGCAAAGCCTATTATAGCACAGTAGGGCGCAGAAATCCACCGAACAGCAGTGTATACCGCAAAAGTCGGAGCCATCCCGACCAAACTTATCCCACCCTAACATAACCGAACGCAACCTATCTCACGCACACGCGCCACGACCGCTATTGCTGGCCTCCCCAGAGGCTTGCAGATGCTACTAGAGTAATGTAGAGCGCAGATATCGACCGAATATCAGTGTACAGCACAAAAGTCGAACATATCCTAACCAAACCTTTCCAAAACTAGCCATGCCGTACGTAACATACCACAACCCAGCGCGCGGAGACCACTTCTGGAGCGCAGAAGTCCACATCATAGCAGTGTACAGACAAAAGGCAAATCTATCCCATCCTAACATAGCCAAGGATTACATAACCAAACGTAAAATAACTCAACCTAGCTTGCTGCTACCACTACTCCTGGCGTCCCCGGATACTGGCAGAGTGTGGAAGCGCACAATCTGGAGCAGAAGTCCGTAGAATTGCGGTGAGTAGCACAACAGTCATAGCAATCGAAGCCTAACCAAACGTAACCTAATCAATGCATACGTAAGCTATCACAAATTACCGTGCCGCAACCAACATTGCTGGCCTCCCGAGAGCCGAGTAGGGTTTGGTAGAGCAACGTAGAGCTCAGAAAACCACCGAATTGCAGCGTACAGCACAAAAGTCTAAGCTATGCTATCGTAACCTAACCAATCGTGACATAACCAATCGCAGCATAACTCGGACTTGCGTGCCGAGACCTATAATGCTGGTCTCCACATAGCCAAGCAGAATATGCTAGAGCACAGTGGAGCGCAAAAATCCTCCGAGTGGCGCTGTACGCAACAGAAGTCGAAGATTCCCTAACCTTACCCAAACAAGCCGAACCTAACGAAACGTAACGTAAATCAACGTAGCGCGCGGAGGCCAACATTTCTTGCCTCGCCAGGTCAAAGCAGGGCATATTAGATTACAGTAGTGAGCAGAAATCCGCCGAATAGCGGTGCATACCGCAAGAGTCAAAGCCATCCTAATAAAACATATACCATCCTAACCAAACCGAGCGTAGCATAACTGAACCAAGCGAGCCGCGGCCACTATTGCTGGCCACCCTAGCGACAAACAGAACATAATTGAGCACAGTAGAGCGCATAAATCCCCCGAATAGCAGTGCATGGCACAAAAGATAGTGCTATCCTTTCCTAACCTAGCAAGCCATAACATAACCAAACGTAACATAACACATAGTAACATGCTGAGACCACTGTTGCTGCCCTCCCCAAATCAAGCCGAGCACATTAGAGAACGTTAGACCGCAGAAATCCATCGAATAGCAGTGTACAGCACAAAAGTCAGAGCTATGCTCTCTTAACGTAACCAAACCTCACATAACCAAACGTAGCACAGCACAAACTAATGTGCCACGACCACCATTCCTGGCATCCCCGGAGACAAGCAGAGTGTGACAGCGCACCGTAGAGCGCAGAAGACCCTAGAAAAACAGTGTGTATCACAGAAGTAAAAGCTATTCCAAACTAACCCAACATAACCTAACATAGTCAAACGCACACCAACTAAACCTAACATGCGGCGACCAGTATTGCCGGCCACCCCAGAGCCATGCAGACCGTATTAGTGGAGACCAGGTCGCGACAATGCGTAGAATCTCAGTGTATAGCAGAAAAGTCAATGATATTCAAATCTAACTCAAGCGAACTTAACGCGACCTAACCAAGGCAAGCTCAACATAACGAGCCGCGACCACTATTGCTTGCCTCCCCTGGATCTAGCAGATTAGTGAAGAACACAGTAGAGGGCATGAATAAACCGACTGCCTGTGTACAGACGCAGAGTCATAGATAAACTGACCAAACATATCCAAACCTAACCTAACTATTCCAAAATAACACACCTGCCGTGCCACGACCACAGCTGCTGGCATAGCGAGAGTGGAGCAGAGTATGGTAGAGCGACGTAGAGGGCAGATGTCTACCGAATAGCAGTGTATAGCACAAAAGTAAAAGCCATTCGAATCAAAAACATTCTAGTCTGACCAAGCCGAACGTAGCATATTTGAACCAAACGTTCCACGACCGCAATTGCTGGGCTCCGCAGAGACAAGCGGAACATATTAGAGCACACTGGAGCGCTGCGTTCCACCTAATAGCAGTGTATGGCACAAAAGCTAAAGCTATCCCTTCCTATCCTAAGCAATCGTAACATAACCAAACGTAGCTTAGCACAGAGTAATATGCCGAGACCACTGTTTCTGCCCTCACGAGAGCCAAGCAGGGCATATTAGAAAGGAGTAGAGCGGAGAAGTCACCAGAATCGCAGTGCATAGCACAATAGTCGAAGCTACCGTATCTTAACATAGCCACACGCAACGTAACCGGACGTAGCCCATCTCTGCCTGTCGTGCCGAGACCTCTACTGCTAGCCCCCACAGAGCCAAGCAGAATATACTAGAGCACGGTAGAGCGCAGTAATCCACCGCATTACAGTGTATAGCGCAAAATTCGAAGATATCCTAACACAACTATTCCTAATCTAACTTAGCCAAACGTAGAACAACTATACCTAACGTGCAGCGACCACTATTGCTGGCTTCCCCACAGACAAGCAGAAGTTGGTAGAACATAGTAGACCATAAAGGTCCATGGAATGCAGTGTATAGCACGAAAGTGAAGGATATCCTACCCTAACCGACACAAACCTAACCTAACCATATGTAATCTAACGCAATCTAACGCGCCGCGGCCACTATTTCTGGAATTCCTAGAGCGAAGCGGGGAATATTAGATCACAGCAGAGCGCAGAAATCCACCAAATTGCTGTGTAATGCACAGAGGTCAAAGAAATCCTGACCTAACCAGACATACCCTAATCAAACCAAACGTAAACTAACTAAACCTAACGAGCCTTGCCCACTATTGCATGTCTTCCCATCGCCAAACAGAACATACTGTAGGTGTATAGAGAGCAGAAGTCCAGAGAATGGCAATGGGCAAAAGAAAGGACAAATATAGCCTAACATAACCCAAGCTAACCAAACGTAGCCTAACTCAACCTAATGTGCCGAGCCAACAGCTGCTTGCCCCCGCGAAGCCAAACGGAATATTCAAGGGCACAGCAATGCGCAGAAATCCACCGCAATGCTGTTTACAGCGGAAAGGTCAAAGATATCCTGATCAAACCTAACACAACCTAACATAACCAAACGTAACAGAACTCAACATAGCGTGCCTAGACCACTATTGATGACGCTCTCAGAGGCAAGCGGTTACTAGTAGAGCAACGCAGAGCGAAGATATCGACCGAATACCAGTGTGCCGCACAAAAGTAAAAGCCATCCTAACCAAACATAGTCCAACCCAACCTAGCCAAAAGTAACCTGACACAACGTAACTTGCTGATGCAACTATTGCTGGCCTTACCAGAGACAAACTGAAAATACTAGAGCTCTGTAGTGCGCGGAAATCCACCTAATTGCATACTATAGCACTAAAGCCAAAGCTACCCTCCCCTAGCACAACCCATGGTAACAAAACCCAACGTAACCAAACCCAACCTAACATGCCGTGACCTCTATTGCTGACCTCCCCACAGCCAAGCTGGACACACTGGTGGAGAACACAACGCAGAATTCCATAGAGTCGCAGTGTATACCAGAAAGGTCAATGCTACCCAACCCTAACCCAAGCAAGCAGAACACGTACGAACATTGCCTAACTCAAACTAACGTGAAGAGGAGGCTACTCTTGCCTTCCCATCAACCAAACGGGACATAATAGAGCACAACAGATAGCAGGAGTCCACAGAATATCTGTGTATAGCACAAAAGTTAAAGCAACACTAACCAACATTAGCCTAATCCAATATAACCGAACGTTACCCTTCACAACCTACCGTGCCGAGGCCACTGTTGCTGGCCTTCCCAGAGACAGGCTGAGAATATTAGGGCCCTGTGGGGAGCAGGAATCCACCTAATAGCAGGATATAGCAATAAAGTCAAATCTGTCATCTCCTAACCTAACCAACTTTAACATAACCGAACGTAACCCAACTAAACCTACCGTTCCACGACCACTACTACTGGCCTTCCCAAAGTCAAGCAGGGCGTACTAGAGCGCAGGAGAGTGTATAGATCCAAGGGATTGGAGTGTACAGCACAAAAGCTAAAGCTAACCTAACCTAACATAGCCAAGCCAAACGTAAGCGAATGAAACCTGACCCATCATAACGACCGAAGACTTCTTTTGCTGGCTTTCCCATAGGCAAGCTGAAAGCATTAGAGCACTGTAAGTTGCAGAACCACACCTAACAGCAGACTGTAGCTCTGAAGTCGAAGCCATCCTCTCCTAACCTAACCAACCGTAACATAACCAAACGTAACATAGCTCAAACTAACGTGCCGAGACCGCTATCGCTGCAAACCCCAGAGCCGAGCAGGACGTACCAGAGCACAGTAGAGCGCAGAAATCCACTGAAAAGCAGCGTACAGCGAAAAAGTTAAAGCTATCATGGCCAAACATTACCTAACCCAATCTAACCGAACATAACATGACAACCTAACGTGCAGAGACCACTGTTGCTGGCCTTCCCAGGGCAAAGCAGGTCATACTAGAGCACAGTAGAGCGCAGAAACCCGCCGAATAGCAGTGTATTGCACAAAGGATAAAGCCATCCGTACCAAACATGGCCGAACGCAACCTAGCCGCACGTAACCTGACCCAACGTAACGTTCCGAGACCACAATTGCTGGCCTTCCCAGAGCAAAGCTCAAAATATTAGAGCACTGCAGGGAGCAGAAATCCACCTAATAGCAGACTATAGCAGTAAGGTCAAAGCCGCCCTCTCCTAACCTAACCAATGGTAACATAACGAAACGTAACCCACCTAAACATAACGTGCCGAGACCTGTACCGCTGGCTGCACCGGAGAGAAGCAGGACACATTAGTGGAGAGTAGAACGCAGAAACCCATATAATCGCAGTGTATATCAGGACGTCTATGCTACGCAAACCTAACCCAAACAAACTGAGCATAACCAAACGTATCCTAACTCAACCTACCGTGCCGGGATCGCTACTGCTGCCATCCCCAGAGCCAAGCAGGACGTAATAGAGCACTGTAGGTCGCAGAAATCCACCGAATAGTAGCGTACAGCAGAAAAGTTGAAGCTATCCTGACCAAAAATTGCCTAACCTAACATAACCAGACGTAACATAGCTCAACTTAACCTGCCGCGACCACTGTTGCTGCCCTCCACATAGCCAAGCAGAACACATTAGTGGAGAGCAGAACGCAGAAATGCATGGATCGCAGTGTATATCAGAAAAGTCAATTGCTACGTAAGCCTTACCCAAACCAACAAAACATAACCAAACATGGCCTAACTCAAACTAACGTGCCGAGACCGCTATTTTTGCCGACCCCATTTCCAAGCAGAACATACTAAGCACTGTGGAGAGCAGAAAACCACCGTATAGCTGTGTACAGCACGAAAGTTAAAGCTATCCTTACCGAACTTATCCTGACCCTACGCAACCGAACGTAACATGACTCATCATAACGTGCCGAGACGACTATTGCTGGCATTGCCAGAGGCAAGCAGAAAATATTAGAGCACTGTGTGCCACAGGAATCCATCTAATAGCAGATAATGGCACTAAAGACCTAGCTATCCTCTCCAAACCTAACGAACAGTAACATAGCCAAACGTAGGCTAACTCAACCCAACGTGCCGCGACCACCACTGCTGGCCTCCCCAGGGCCAAGCAGAACACACTAGTGGAGAGTAGAATGCAGAAATCCGCAGAACCACAGTGTATATCAGAAAAGTCAAAGAAACCCAAATCTAACCCAAACCAACAAAACATAGCAAAGCATAGCCTAGCTAAACATGACGTGCTGAGGCGACAGTTGCTGCCCACCCCAGAGCAAAGCAGGACGTAGTAGAGCACAGTAAATCGCAGAAGTCCTCCGAATAGCACCGTGCAGCACAAATGTTAATCCTACCCTCACCAAACATTGCCTAACCCAACCTAATGGAACGTAGCCTGGCTCAACGTAACCTGCCGAGACCACTATTTCTGGCATTGCCAGAGCCAAGCTGAAAATATTAGAGCACTGCAGGCCACAGGAATGCACCTAATAGCAAACAATGGCACTAAAGCCCTAGCTATCCTCTCCAAACCCTACCAAACGCAACATAAAGAAACGTAACATTACTCAACCTATCGTGCCGCCACCACTATTGCTGTCCTCCCCAGAGCGAAGCAGGGCACACTAGAACGCAATAGAGCATAGAAATCCACCGTACAGCAGTGTACAGCAAAAAAGGTGAAGCTAAACCGACCAAATACATCGAAATCCAGCCTTACCGTACGTAACGTGACCCAACGAATAGTGCCGAGACCACATTTGCTGGCCCTCCCAGAGCCAAGCTGAAGATATTAAGGCGCTGTAGGGGGCATAGGTCCACCTAGAGCCAAATGGACCAGAGCCAAATGGGACATACTGTAGCACAGTAGAGCGCAAAAATTCACCGAGTAGCAGTGTACAGCACAAAAGCTAAATCTATTCTGACCCAACTTAGCCGAACGTCACCTGACAAAATGTAGCGTGCCGAGGCCACTATTGCTGGCCTTCCCAGAGCCAAACTCAAAATGTAAGGCCACTGTATGGAGCAGGAGTCCACTTAATAGCAGGATGTAGCACTAAAGTCGAAACCATGCTGTCCTAACCTAACCGACCGTAACATTACCAAGCAGAGCCCAAATCAACCTGTCATGCCGCGACCGCTACTGTTTTTCTACCCAGGGTCAAGTAGGTCATACTAGAGCACAGTAGATCACAGAAGTTTACCGAATAGAAGCGTGCAGCACAAAAGTTAAAGCTATCCTGAACAAACATTACTTAACCCAACCTAACAGACCGCAAACGTACTCAACATAACGTGCCGTGACCACTGCTGCTGACCTCCCATGATGAAAGTTGAACCTAGCAGAGCGCCGTAGATCACGGGAGTCCTACGAAGAACTGTGTACAGTACGAATGTCATAGCTATCCTGACCAAGCTTAACCTAAACTTGCTTAACCTAACGTAACCTAACAAAACCTGACGCGTCGCGAACACCATGGCTCACATCCCCAGATTCGAGCAGAGTATAGTAGAGCAACGTAGAGCGCATGAATCCTCCGAATAGCACTATGAAGCACAAAAGCCAAAGAAATCCTAACCGAGCCTTCCTAACCGAGCCTTCCTAACCTAGCCTAGCGAGACGTAACATTGCACAAGCTAACGTGCCGAGGACACTATTGGTGGCCTCCTCAGGGCCAAGCAGAATGTAGCAGAGCGCGTTCGAACGCAGACGTCGACCGAAAAACAGTTAATAGCAAGAAAGTCAAAACTATCCCTACCGAATATGTCCCAACCTTAACTAACCAAACGTAACATAGCTCAACCTTACGTGCCGAGACCAATATTGCTGTCATTCCAGGGCTAAGCATGATATAATATGGCGGCGTGCAGTGCAAAAATGCACCAAATAGCAGTGCATAGCAGGAAAGCCACAGATAACCTGACCGAGCTTGACATAACATAAATGAACATGGCCTGACTCAACCTAACCTGCCGCGCCCGGTATTGTTCGCCTCCCCATATCCGAGCATATTATAGTAGAGAAATGTGGAAAACAGAACACCACCGAGCAGCAGTGCATAGCACAGAAGACGAGGATATCATAGCAAAACCCGCAAAACCTAACTTAACCAAACATAGCATGACTAAACATAGCGTGCCGCGGCCACTATAGATGGCTTTTGTAGAGACAAGCAGAGTATATTGGAACACATTAGAAAGCAGAGATCCATCGAGTAGCAGTGTAGAGTACAAAAGACTGAGATATCCTAACCTAACCTGACCAAACCTAATTTTGCCAAACGTAGTCAAACCCAACATAAGGTGCCGCGAACGGTATTGTTCGTCACCCGAGAGCCGAGCATAGTATAGAGAAGCAGTGTGGATCGCAGGAGTCCACCAGTAGCAGCGTATAGCATAAGAGACGAGGATAACATAACAAAACCCGCAAAACCTAACCTAACCGAACATAGCATAGCTCAACATAACGTGCCGCGGCCGCTATTTTGTCCTACGTAGAGACAGGCAGAACATTTTAGAGCACATTGGAGCACAGAAGTCCACCGAATAGAAGTAAATAGCTCAAAAGCCGTAAATATCCTGACCTAACCTGACCAAACCTAATTCAAGGAAACGCAGCAGAACCCAACGTAACGTGCCCCGACCACTGCTCCTGGCCTCCCATAGCGAAGCAGAATGTGGCAGAGCGCAGTGGTTTCACATAAATGCACTGAATAATAGTGTACAGCGCGAAAGACAGAGCTATCCTAACCGAACGTACAATAAACTGACCTAACAAATCGTAACCTAGCTCAAACTAACGTGCCGCGAACGCCATTGCTCGCCTCCTTAGGGTCAAGCAGAGTACAGTAGATCAATGTAGGTGCAGAGATACACCGAATAGCAGTGTATGTTACAAAAGTCTAAGATACTCTAATCCAACCTGAGCAAACCTGTCCTAACCAAACGTAGCGAATATCGAAGATCGCGCGGCGAGCGCTTCTGCTAGCACCACCAGGGTCAAGCAGCATGTAGTAGAGCATTGTAGGTCACAGAAATTCACCGAACAACTGTGTGTAGCACGAAAGTCGAAGTTATCATGGCCAAACGTATCCTACCGTAACCTATCCAAACGTAACATAATTCAACCAAACGTGCCTGTACCACAATTACTGGCAACCCCATAGCCAAGCAGAGCATATCATAGGACATTAATGCGCGGAAATCCACCGAATAGCGGTGTATAGCACGAATGTCAAAGATAATCAGTTCGAGCTTGACATAACCTAGCCTAACCAAATGCAACATAACGCAGCCTAACCTGCCGAGAATACCATTGCCACCCTCGCCTGAGTCAAGCAGAAAATGTTGGAGCACAGTAGAGCGCAGGTATCCGCGAATACCAGTGTATAGCACAAAAGTCCAGACTAACCTATCCTATCCTCACCAAACGTCAACATAAAGAACGTAGCCTAGCTAAAGCTAACCAGCTGAGACCAATCTTCCTACCCCCCTCCCCACAACGCCAAGCAGTGTATACTACTGCAGAGCAGAGCGCAGAAATCCAGCGCATTGCTATCTATCGCACAAAAGCCGTAGGCATCCTAACCAAACATAACTAAACGCAACCCATCTCAAATTAACGTGCCGAAACCACTATTGCTGCCCTCGCTAGAGCCAAGCGGAATGTACTAGAGCACAGAAGAGCGCAGAGGTACACCGAATAACAGTGTGTAGCACGAAAGTCAAATCTATCATAACCAAACTTAGACCAACCTGGCCCAACCAAACGTAACCTAACTCAAACTACCGTGCCGCGAACGCTATTGATCGCCTCCGCACGGTCGACCAGAATACAGTACAGCAATGTAGATAGCAGATATCCACCGAATAGCAGTTTATAGTACAAATGTCAAGAAATCCTAACCGAGCCTTCCTGACAACCTAACTAAACGTAAGCATACACAACCTAACGTGCTGAGACCACTATTACTGGCTACCCCGGAGCCAAGCAGAGCATATTATACCACATTAGTGCGCGGATCACCACCGAATAGCTGTGTATATCACAAAATGCAAAGTAGAATATCCTAACCTAAACGAACGTGCCATAAACAGACGTGACATAACTAAACCTGACATGACGAAACCACTAGTGCTGGCCTCGACAGAGACAACCAGAATATACTAGAGCACGGAATAGCGCAAAATCCAACGCAATGCAGTGAATGGCACAAAAGCCGTAGACACGATAATGAAACCAGACCTAATCTAATCTAAAGGAACGCAGCATAACACATCATGACGTGCCGCGACCACTGCTCCTGGCCTTTCCAGAGCAAAGGAGAATGTAGTAGCACACAGTAGATCACAGATATCTGACAAAAACCAGTGTAACCGCAATAGCCTTTGTAGCCTCTCCTAACATTGCAAAACGTGACACATCCGAACGTCACCTAACTCAGCCTATCGCGCCGAGACCACTACTGCTGGCCCTCACATAGAAAAGCCGAATGTACTAGAGCGCAGTACTGCGTAGAAATCCACCGAATAACATTGTATAGCACAAAAGTCGAAGTAGCATTTCCTAACCCAGCCAAGCGCAACAAATACAATCGTAACCTGTCGCAACCTAACATGGTGAGACCACTGCTGCTGGCCTCCACAGATGCAAGCAGAATGTACTAGAGCACAGTAGTGCACAGAAATCCACCGCATTGCAGTAAATAGCACAAAAGCCGTAGATACCGTAACCTAACGTTGCATAAACTATCCTAACAAAAAGTAGCATAGCTCAGAACAACGGGCCGCGACCACTACTCTTGACCTCCCCTGAACCAAGCAGAATGTAGCAGAGCACAGTATATCACAGGAGTCCACAGAAGAGCTGTGTATAGTACGAAAGTCACAGCTATCGTAACAAAACTTAGCATAACCTTGCCTGACCTAACGTAGCCTAACAACCTGACGTACCACGACCACTATTGCACGCCTCTCCAGAGACGAGTAGAGTATAGCAGAGCAATGTAGAGCGCAGAAGTGCACCGTATAGTAGTTTATAGCGTAAAAGTCGAGGATACACTGACCTAACCAGGCATAGTCACACCTAACCATACGTAGCATGACACAACATAACGTGCCGCGACCGTTACTGATGGCATTCGTATAGCCAAGCAGTGAATATTAGAGCTCATTAAATCGCAGATATCCACCGAATAGTAGTGCATAGTACAAAAGTCAAAGCTATCCCCTCTTAAAATAACCAAACGTAACGTAATCATGCGAAACATACCTCAACGCAACGGGCAGAGACCATTATTTCTGGCCACCACAGAGCCAAGTGAAAAGCATTAGGGCACGGTTGAGCGCACAAAATCCCCGGAATGGCAGTGTACAGCACAAAAGTCAAAGCCATATTAACCAAATATAATCTGGCATACCCCAACCATTCGTAATATGACACAGCCTATTGTGCCGCGACCACTATTGCTGGCCTCTTCACAGCCAAGCAGGAAATATCACAGGAGAGTAGAGCACAGGAATCTATCGAATAGCAGTGAATAGAACAGATGTCAAAGCTATCCTCTCCTACTCCAACCAAACGTAACATAACCATACGTAGCATAACTCAAACTAACGTGAGGAGGATAATATTACTAGCCACCCCAGAGCCTAGGAGAGTATAGTAGAGCAATGTATGTCTTAGAAATACTCCGAATAGCAGCGTATAGCACAACAGTCGATAAAATCCTAACCTAACCTTACCTAACCTCACCTAATCATACGTAGCATAAAACTAGATTGCGTGCCACAACCAATGCTCCTGGACACCCCTGACCTAAGGAGAATATGGTAGAGTACAGTAGATCTCAGGCATACACCGGATAATATTGTATAACGCGATATTCAAAGCTATCCTGACCAAACTTAACCTATCCTAAGCAATCTGTACCTAACCTAACTCAATCTAACTTGCCACGACCAATACTGCTCTCCTCCACAGTGTGGAGCGGAGTATAGCAGAGCAATGCAGAGCGCGGATATCCTCCGAATAGCAGTGTGTAGCACAAGTGTCAAAGAAACACTAACAAAACCTTCTCAACCTTTTCCAACGAAACGTAGCGTAACTCAACCTAACGTGCCGCGACCATTATTACTGGACACTCCAGAGACCAGCAGAATATACTTCAGCACAGCGGATCGCAGAAATCGAGCGCATTGCAGTGTACAGCACAAAAGCCGTAGGTGTCCTAACGTAATATGTCCTAACCAAACCAAACGTAGGGTAGCATAGCTCAGTGCAACTTGCCGCGACCGATGCTCCTGGCTTCCCCATAGCTAAGCAGAATGTACTAGAGCACAGTCGATCACAGGAATCCACGGAATAACAGTGTACAGCACGAAAGTCGTAGCTACCCTATCCAAAGGTAACCTAACACAACCTAGCCAAACGTAACATGACCCAACCTAACGTGCCAAGACCACAATTATTCGCCTCCCCACATTCGAGCAGAGTATAGTAGAGCAATGTAGGGTGCGGCAGTCCACCGAAGATCAGTGTATAGCGCAAAATTCAAATAACCAAGCGTAACATAACTGAACCCAACGTGCCTAGACCACAATTGCTGACCGTCACAGAGACCAGCAGAGTATACCAGAGAACTGCGCAGATCAGAAATTAGCTGCATTGCGTTCTAAAGCACAAAAGCCAAAGCTATCCTACCCTAACATAAGCAAACGTTACATAACCAAAAGTGATCCAATTCAAGCTAACGTACAGCACAAAAGTCAAAGCCTACCCTAACCAGACCTAACCAAACCTAACATATCCAAACGTAACGTGACTCAACCTAACGAGACGCAGTCACTATTCCTGGCGTCCCCAGAAGCCGGCAGAGAGCGGTAAAGCGCAGTAGTGCGCAGAAGATCATAGAATAGCAGCGTGAAGCAGAAAGGTCAAAGCTATCCTTACCTAAGCCAACGTAACCGTGGATAACCGAACGTAATCTATCTCAACCTAACGTGCCGCGGCCACTATTGCTGGCCCTCGCAAAGCTAAGCAGAATATTTGAGAGGAGGGTAGAGCGCAGAAGTCCACAGAAACGCAGTGTATAGGAGGTACGTCAATGTCATCCTTTCCTACCTTAGCCAAACTTAACGTAACCAAACGCAATATAACTCAAACTGACGCGCCTCGGCCGCTATGGCTGGCCTTCACAGAACCAAGCAGGACATATTAGATGGGAGTAGGGCGCTGAAATCCAAAGCATCGCAGTGTACAGCAGAAAATTCGGAGCTATACGAACCTAAGTCAAGCTAACATAGCTTAACCAAACGTAACCTAACTATATCTAACGTGCAGCGGACACTATTGCTGGACTCCGCAAGGCCAAGCCGAAGACATTGGAGGAAAGCAGAGGGCAGGTGAACATAGAATCGCAGTGCATGCCACAGTAGTCAAATCCACACTAACCTAACGTAGCCAAACTTAGCATAACTGAAATTAGCCTAACAATACGTAACTGGCCGAGGCCACTATTGCTTGCCTCCGGATAGCGGAGCAAAAGATACTGGAGCGCAGTAATCCACCGCATTGCAGCGTACACCATAGAAGTCAAAGGTACCCTAACCTAACCTGTCAGAACCTAACCGCACCAAACGTAACTTGACCCAACGTAACGTGCGGAGACTGCAATTGCTGGCCACGTCAGAGTCAGGCATGGCATGTTAGAGCACAATGTAGCGCGGAAACACACCGAAAAGCAGCGTACAGCAAAGGAGGCAAAGCTATCATCTCCTAACCTAACCAATCGTAACATAACAAAGCGTAACATAAATTTACATAATGTGCCGTGACCTCTATTGTTGTCCTCTCTGGAGTCAAACAGGACATATTAGTGGAGGGTAGGGCGCAGAAATCCATAACATCGCAGTATATACCAGAGAAGTCAATGCAACCCAATTCTATACCAAACTAACGGAACCTAAGCTTGCCTTCACAGAACCAAGCAGGACATATTAGATGGGAGTAGGGCGCTGAAATCCAAAGCATCGCAGTGTACAGCAGAAAATTCGGAGCTATACGAAGCTAAGCCAAGCTAACATAGCTTAACCAAACGTAACCTAACTATACCTAACGTGCAGCGGACACTATTGCTGGACTCCGCAAGGCCAAGCCGAAGACATTGGAGGAAAGCAGAGGGCAGGTGAACATAGAATCGCAGTCCATGCCACAGTAGTCAAATCCACACTAACCTAACGTAGCCAAACTTAGCATAACTGAAATTAGCCTAACAATACGTAACTGGCCGAGGCCACCATTGCTTGCCTCCGGATAGCCGAGCAGAAGATACTGGAGCGCAGTGATCCACCGCATTGCAGCGTACACCATAGAAGTCAAAGGTACCCTAACCTAACCTGTCAGAACCTAACCGCACCAAACGTAACTTGACCCAACGTAACGTGCGGAGACTGCAATTGCTGGCCACGTCAGAGTCAGGCATGGCATGTTAGAGCACAATGTAGCGCGGAAACACACCGAAAAGCAGCGTACAGCAAAGGAGGCAAAGCTATCATCTCCTAACCTAACCAATCGTAACATAACAAAGCGTAACATAAATTTACATAATGTGCCGTGACCTCTATTGTTGTCCTCTCCGGAGTCAAACAGGACATATTAGTGGAGGGTAGGGCGCAGAAATCCATAACATCGCAGTATATACCAGAGAAGTCAATGCAACCCAATTCTATATCAAACTAACGGAACCTAACCAGACGTAGCATACCTCAACACAACTTACCACGACCGCCACTGGTGGCCTCCCAAGGGTCGATCAGAGAATAGAAGAGAAATGTAGAACGCAGGTTTCCACCGAATAGCAGTGTATAGCACAAAAGTCAAAGCCCAAGGTATCCAAACGTAACATAACCAAGCGTAACCTAACTCAACATAACGTGCCTGGACCACAGTTGCTGACCGCCCCAGGAACCAGCAGAATATACCAGAGGTCTGTACAGCGCAGAAATCCTCTGCATTGCTCTTTAATTCACAAAAGCCAAAGCTATCCCATCCTAACAAAGGCAAACATCACATAAAAGACCGTAATCCAACTCTAACTAACGTACAGCACAAAAGCCAAAGATATCCTGACGAAACGGAAACCAAACCTAACCAATCCAAATGTAGCATGACTCAACCTAACGTGACGCGGCCACTATTCCTGGCTTCCCCAGAGACAATCCACCGCATTGCAGCGTACACCATAGAAGTCAAAGGTACCCTAACCTAACCTGTCAGAACCTAACCGCACCAAACGTAACTTGACCCAACGTAACGTGCGGAGACTGCAATTGCTGGCCACGTCAGAGTCAGGCATGGCATGTTAGAGCACAATGTAGCGCGGAAACCCACCGAAAAGCAGCGTACAGCAAAGGAGGCAAAGCTATCATCTCCTAACCTAACCAATCGTAACATAACCAAGCGTAACATAAATTTACATAATGTGCCGTGACCTCTATTGCTGTCCTCTAAAGCAAACGTAAAGTAACTGAACCCAACAAGCCGAGACCACTACTGTTGGCCTCCCCAGAGCCAAGCAGAATATGCTGGAGCACAGTAGAGCGCAGAAATCCGCTGCATTGCAGCGTATAGTAAAAAAGTCAACGCTACTACAACCAAGCCTAATCAAAACCAACCAAGTCGGAAGTAACATAACTCAAACTAGGGTGCCGATGCCTCTATTACTGGCCTTCACAGAGCCACGCAGAACACACTAGAGGAACGTAGAGCGCAAAAATCCATAAAATCTAAGTGTACAGCAAAAAAGTCAAAGATATTCAAACCTAACCCAAACTAACATCACCTTGCCACACGTAACCTAACTCAACCGATCGTGCTGGGGACCAAGTTTCTGGCCTACCCGGAGTAAAACAGGGCCCATCGGAACTCAGTAGGACCCAAAAATTCACCGAATATCTGTGTAGGGGACAAAATTGTAAGCAAGCCTATCCTAAC
This sequence comes from Eufriesea mexicana, assembly GCF_001483705.2. Taxonomy (NCBI): domain Eukaryota; kingdom Metazoa; phylum Arthropoda; class Insecta; order Hymenoptera; family Apidae; genus Eufriesea; species Eufriesea mexicana. The sequence goes on from NW_016910386.1 coordinate 292,461, forward strand.
CTAACATAACGTAACATATCCCTACGCAACTTAAGTGGTCCTAACGTGCCGGGAACGACATTGCTGCCCTCCACAGAGCCAAGCAGAACGTACTAGGGCAGAGTAGAGCGCAGAAGTTCACCGAATCGCAGTGTACAGCATAGAAGTCAAACCTACACCACCATAACCCAATCGACAGTGACATAGAAAAACGTAACATAACCAAACCCAACGTGCCGCGACTACTACCGTTTGCCTCCCCAGACCCAAGCAGTACATAACAAAGGAGAGTAGAACGCAGCAATCCGGAGAATCGCAGTGAATAGCAGAAAAGTCAAAGCTAACCAAACCGAACACAAACCAACATTACCCATCCAAACGTAGACTATCTCAACCTAACGTGCAGCGGTCACTTTTGCTGGCCACCCCAGAGCCAAGATGTGTATACTAGAGTAAAGCACCGCGCAGCAATACATAGCAAGGAAGCGAGTAGCGGAGAAATCAAACCTATTCAAACCAAGCCGAAGCAAATATAACCAAACCAAGCGTGACTTAACTCTACGAAATCTGACGAGACGAATATTTCTGGCCTCCCCACAGTCAAGCAGAGGCTAGTAGGACAATGGAGAGCACAGAGATCCACCGAGTAGCAGTGTATTGCATAAAAGTCATAGCTACCCTGACCAAACTTAACCCAACCTAACCAAGCCAAAAGTAACCTAACTAAACCTAACTTGCCTAGACCACAATTGCTGGCCTTCACAGAGGCAAGCAGAACATACTAGAGCCCAGCAGAGCGCAGAAATCCACCGAATTGCACTGCACAGCACAAAAGTTGAAGCAATCTGTCATAACCTAACCGAACGCAACGGAACCAAACGTAGCCTACTTGTACGAAACGTGCCAAGACCAATAATGCGGTTCTGGCCAGAGCCAAGCAGAATATACTAGAGCACAGCAGACGGATGTTGTCAGCCACATTGCAGTGTATAGCAAAAAAGTCGAAACCTAACCTGACCTAACCCAATCCAACCAAACGTACCCTAACTCAATATAACGTGCCATGGCCACTATTGCTGACCTCCCTGGAACAATGCAGAACATACTAGAGCAGATTAGAGCGCAAAGCGACCCTACACTACCCTAACTAATCGTAGCATTGCCAATCGTATCTTAAATACAGCTATCATGCCGCGACCACTATTGCTCGCCTCCGCAGAGCCAAGCAGAATATAATAGAGGGGAGCAGAGCGCCGAAATACATAGAATCGAAGTGATTAACAAGAAAGACAGACATATGCAAACATAACAATGGCAAACATAACATGGCCTAACGTATCTTATCTCAAACAAACATGCGGCGACGACTGTTACTGGACTCTCCAGAGCCGACCAGAGGCTAGTAGAGCAACGTACACCGCAGAAGTCCACCGAAGAGCAGTGTGCAGGACAGAAGTCAAGGCTACCCTATCCAAACCTAGCCAAGCCTAACAGTACCTAACGTAACCTATCTCAGACTAACGTGCCGAGGCCAATAATGCTGCCTTCCCCAGAGCTAAGCGGGACAAATCAGTGGATGGTAGGGCGCTGATATCCGTAAAATCGCAGTGTATGGCACAGGAGTGGAAGCCACCCACTCCTGTAAAGAAACGTAACGTAGCGAAGCGCAGCCTAAAACATCCTAACGCGCCGACGCGACTATTGCTGGCCTTCCCAGAATTGAAGCAATCTGTCATAACCTAACCGAACGCAACGGAACCAAACGTAGCCTACTTGTACGAAACGTGCCAAGACCAATAATGCGGTTCTGGCCAGAGCCAAGCAGAATATACTAGAGCACAGCAGACGGATGTTGTCAGCCACATTGCAGTGTATAGCAAAAAAGTCGAAACCTATCCTGACCTAACCCAATCCAACCAAACGTACCCTAACTCAATATAACGTGCCATGGCCACTATTGCTGACCTCCCTGGAACAATGCAGAACATACTAGAGCAGATTAGAGCGCAAAGCGACCCTACACTACCCTAACTAATCGTAGCATTGCCAATCGTATCTTAAATACAGCTATCATGCCGCGACCACTATTGCTCGCCTCCGCAGAGCCAAGCAGAATATAATAGAGGGGAGCAGAGCGCCGAAATACATAGAATCGAAGTGATTAACAAGAAAGACAGACATATGCAAACATAACAATGGCAAACATAACATGGCCTAACGTATCTTATCTCAAACAAACATGCGGCGACGACTGTTACTGGACTCTCCAGAGCCGACCAGAGGCTAGTAGAGCAACGTACACCGCAGAAGTCCACCGAAGAGCAGTGTGCAGGACAGAAGTCAAGGCTACCCTATCCAAACCTAGCCAAGCCTAACAGTACCTAACGTAACCTATCTCAGACTAACGTGCCGAGGCCAATAATGCTGCCTTCCCCAGAGCTAAGCGGGACAAATCAGTGGATGGTAGGGCGCTGATATCCGTAAAATCGCAGTGTATGGCACAGGAGTGGAAGCCACCCACTCCTGTAAAGAAACGTAACATAGCGAAGCGCAACCTAAAACATCCTAACGCGCCGACGCGACTATTGCTGGCCTTCCCAGAGTCCAACTGAGGGTGATATAGCACAGTAGGAGGCACAAGTCCATAGAATAGCAGTATGCAGCAAAAAAGTCATAGCTATCCTAACTTAACCCAACGAAACCTAACCTAACCGAACGTAATTTATCTCAGCCTAACGTGCTGCGACACCTACTGCTGGCCTTCCCAGCGCCAAGCAGAACATATGAGACGAGGGTGTGGCGCAGAAATCCACAGAAACGCAGTGTATAGCCGGAATGTCAATGCTATCCTATCCCATCCAAGCCAAACGTGACGTAGCCATACTTAACGTGACCCAGCCTAACGTGCCGAGACCATCGTTGGCCTCCCATAGCCAAGCAGAGCACACCAGAGCACAGTAGTGCCCAGAAATACACTGGATTCGAATGATCAACGAAAAAGTCGATGCTATCCTAACCAAACCCATCCAAACCTAACAAAGCCAAACGCAACATGACTCGACGTAACGCGCCGCGACCAGTATTGCTGGCCTCCACAGAGCCAAGCAGAGCATAATAGAGGAGAGTGGTGCAAAAAAATGGAAGATACCGTAACTTAACAGAACCTAGCATAACCTAACAAAACGTAGCCTATTTCAACCTAACGTGTCGAGGCCACTATAACTGGCCGCCCCGGGTCCAAGTAGAGCGTGCTATGGCACAGCAGAGCGCGAAAATATACCGCATAGCAGTGTAGAGCACAAAATCCGCAGATATCCTTACCTAACCAGTACTAACCTAACCCAACGAAACGTAGCATAGCCCAACAGAGCATAGGGCGACCACTGCGCCTGGCAACCCCGGAGCCAAGCAGTATGTATTAGAGCGTTGTAGGTCACAGAAGTCCACCGTATAACGGTGTACAGCACGAAAGTCGCAGGTATCATAACCAAACATAACCAAGCCTAACCTGAATAAACGTTACATAACACAACCTAACGAGCCACGACTACTATTGCCCTCCTCTGCTGGGTCGGTCAGAGTATAGCAGAGCAATGTAGAGCGCAGAAGCCCACCAACTAGCAGTGTACAGCAGAAAAGTCGTTGATATACAAACCAATCCTGACATAACCTGACCTAACCAAACGTAGCGTAACTTAACATATCGTGTCCCGAACACTGCTGCTAGCATCCACAGAGCGAAGCATGATATGGTTGAGCGCCGCAGATTACAGAAATACTCCGGAAAGCAGTGAATAGCACGAAAGTCATAACAATCCTGACCAAACTTAACCTAACCTAACGTAGCCAAGCTCATCGTAAATAAACCTAATGCGCCGAGACCACTATTGCTGAGAGCCAAACAGAGTTTAGAAGAGCACAGTAGCTCACAGAAATCCACGGAGTAGCAGTGTCAAGTACGAAAGTCAAAATAGCGTATCCAAACATAGCCAAACGTAACACAACCAAACGTAACTTAACATAACCTAACGCGACGAGACCACAATTCCTGGCATCCACAGGGACAAGCAGAGTGTACTAGAGCACAGTAGTGCGCAAAAATCCACCGCATTGCAGTGAATTGCACACAAGTCAGAGATATCCAAACCTTACCGGACGGAACCTACCTAACCAGTCGTAGTACGTCTCAACATGTAGTACCGAGACCGCTATTGCTGTCCTTACCAGATCCTAGCAGAACATGCTAGAGCACACTGCCGTGCTGATACCCACCAAATAGCAGAGTAAAGCACAAAATTCAGTGGTACACTATCCTAATATATCCCATCCTATGATAACCAAACGTAACACAACTCAACCTAGCGTAGGGCGACCACTATTCCTTGCCTCCCCAGGGTGGAGCAGAAAATATTAGAGGACAGTATGGCGCAGAAATCCATGGAATAGAAAGGTACAGCAGAAGAGACGAAGCCACACTAACAGAGCCCAACCTAACTTAACCAGTACAAACGTAACCTATCCTAACGAACGTAGGACCACCACACGTCTTGGCCTCTCCATAGACATGGACGACATATTAGATGAGATAATTGCGCAGACATCAGTGGAATATGTGTGTGTAGTACAAAAGTCAAAGCTATGCTATTCTAACACAACCGAACGTTACATAACCAAACGTAACCTAACTCAGCCTAACGTCCGAAGACAACCACTGCCGGCATTTGCAGAGCCGAGCATAATATAATAGAGCGGAGCAGAGCGCAGAAATACACCGCATTGCAGTGTAGAACACAAGTGTCAAAGATATCCTATCCTACCCCGACGCAAACTAACCTGACCATACGTAGTCTAACTCAACGTTACGTAGCGAGACCATTATTGCTGGCCTCCCCATAGCCAAGAGGACAAGACTAGAGCGCAATAAAGCGCAGAGGTCCATAGAATAGCAGTGTGTAGCACGATAGATAGAGCTGTCCAAACATAACCGAAGCTAACGTTACTTACCGAACGCAACATAACTCAAAGTATCTTGCCGCGACCACAATTGCTGGCCTCCCAGAACCATCGGAACATATTAGATGGCAGTCGAGCGCAGATACCAACCGACTAACAGTGTACACCGCGGAAGTCGTAGCTATACTGTCCAAGCTTGTCCAAACATTGCCTAACCAAACCTAATCGAGCTCAAACTAACGTGCAGAGAACACCATTGCTGACATCCACATAGTCGAGCAGAAACTACCCTAACTAATCGTAGCATTGCCAATCGTATCTTAAATACAGCTATCATGCCGCGACCACTATTGCTCGCCTCCGCAGAGCCAAGCAGAATATAATAGAGGGGAGCAGAGCGCCGAAATACATAGAATCGAAGTGATTAACAAGAAAGACAGACATATGCAAACATAACAATGGCAAACATAACATGGCCTAACGTATCTTATCTCAAACAAACATGCGGCGACGACTGTTACTGGACTCTCCAGAGCCGACCAGAGGCTAGTAGAGCAACGTACACCGCAGAAGTCCACCGAAGAGCAGTGTGCAGGACAGAAGTCAAGGCTACCCTATCCAAACCTAGCCAAGCCTAACAGTACCTAACGTAACCTATCTCAGACTAACGTGCCGAGGCCAATAATGCTGCCTTCCCCAGAGCTAAGCGGGACAAATCAGTGGATGGTAGGGCGCTGATATCCGTAAAATCGCAGTGTATGGCACAGGAGTGGAAGCCACCCACTCCTGTAAAGAAACGTAACATAGCGAAGCGCAACCTAAAACATCCTAACGCGCCGACGCGACTATTGCTGGCCTTCCCAGAGTCCAACTGAGGGTGATATAGCACAGTAGGAGGCACAAGTCCATAGAATAGCAGTATGCAGCAAAAAAGTCATAGCTATCCTAACTTAACCCAACGAAACCTAACCTAACCGAACGTAATTTATCTCAGCCTAACGTGCTGCGACACCTACTGCTGGCCTTCCCAGCGCCAAGCAGAACATATGAGACGAGGGTGTGGCGCAGAAATCCACAGAAACGCAGTGTATAGCCGGAATGTCAATGCTATCCTATCCCATCCAAGCCAAACGTGACGTAGCCATACTTAACGTGACCCAGCCTAACGTGCCGAGACCATCGTTGGCCAAGTGATTAACAAGAAAGACAGACATATGCAAACATAACAATGGCAAACATAACATGGCCTAACGTATCTTATCTCAAACAAACATGCGGCGACGACTGTTACTGGACTCTCCAGAGCCGACCAGAGGCTAGTAGAGCAACGTACACCGCAGAAGTCCACCGAAGAGCAGTGTGCAGGACAGAAGTCAAGGCTACCCTATCCAAACCTAGCCAAGCCTAACAGTACCTAACGTAACCTATCTCAGACTAACGTGCCGAGGCCAATAATGCTGCCTTCCCCAGAGCTAAGCGGGACAAATCAGTGGATGGTAGGGCGCTGATATCCGTAAAATCGCAGTGTATGGCACAGGAGTGGAAGCCACCCACTCCTGTAAAGAAACGTAACATAGCGAAGCGCAACCTAAAACATCCTAACGCGCCGACGCGACTATTGCTGGCCTTCCCAGAGTCCAACTGAGGGTGATATAGCACAGTAGGAGGCACAAGTCCATAGAATAGCAGTATGCAGCAAAAAAGTCATAGCTATCCTAACTTAACCCAACGAAACCTAACCTAACCGAACGTAATTTATCTCAGCCTAACGTGCTGCGACACCTACTGCTGGCCTTCCCAGCGCCAAGCAGAACATATGAGACGAGGGTGTGGCGCAGAAATCCACAGAAACGCAGTGTATAGCCGGAATGTCAATGCTATCCTATCCCATCCAAGCCAAACGTGACGTAGCCATACTTAACGTGACCCAGCCTAACGTGCCGAGACCATCGTTGGCCTCCCATAGCCAAGCAGAGCACACCAGAGCACAGTAGTGCCCAGAAATACACTGGATTCGAATGATCAACGAAAAAGTCGATGCTATCCTAACCAAACCCATCCAAACCTAACAAAGACAAACGCAACATAACTCGACGTAACGCGCCGCGACCAGTATTGCTGGCCTCCACAGAGCCAAGCAGAGCATAATAGAGGAGAGTGGTGCAAAAAAATGGAAGATACCGTAACTTAACAGAACCTAGCATAACCTAACAAAACGTAGCCTATTTCAACCTAACGTGTCGAGGCCACTATAACTGGCCGCCCCGGGTCCAAGTAGAGCGTGCTATGGCACAGCAGAGCGCGAAAATATACCGCATAGCAGTGTAGAGCACAAAATCCGCAGATATCCTTACCTAACCAGTACTAACCTAACCCAACGAAACGTAGCATAGCCCAACAGAGCATAGGGCGACCACTGCGCCTGGCAACCCCGGAGCCAAGCAGTATGTATTAGAGCGTTGTAGGTCACAGAAGTCCACCGTATAACGGTGTACAGCACGAAAGTCGCAGGTATCATAACCAAACATAACCAAGCCTAACCTGAATAAACGTTACATAACACAACCTAACGAGCCACGACTACTATTGCCCTCCTCTGCTGGGTCGGTCAGAGTATAGCAGAGCAATGTAGAGCGCAGAAGCCCACCAACTAGCAGTGTACAGCAGAAAAGTCGTTGATATACAAACCAATCCTGACATAACCTGACCTAACCAAACGTAGCGTAACTTAACATATCGTGTCCCGAACACTGCTGCTAGCATCCACAGAGCGAAGCATGATATGGTTGAGCGCCGCAGATTACAGAAATACTCCGGAAAGCAGTGAATAGCACGAAAGTCATAACAATCCTGACCAAACTTAACCTAACCTAACGTAGCCAAGCTCATCGTAAATAAACCTAATGCGCCGAGACCACTATTGCTGAGAGCCAAACAGAGTTTAGAAGAGCACAGTAGCTCACAGAAATCCACGGAGTAGCAGTGTCAAGTACGAAAGTCAAAATAGCGTATCCAAACATAGCCAAACGTAACACAACCAAACGTAACTTAACATAACCTAACGCGACGAGACCACAATTCCTGGCATCCACAGGGACAAGCAGAGTGTACTAGAGCACAGTAGTGCGCAAAAATCCACCGCATTGCAGTGAATTGCACACAAGTCAGAGATATCCAAACCTTACCGGACGGAACCTACCTAACCAGTCGTAGTACGTCTCAACATGTAGTACCGAGACCGCTATTGCTGTCCTTACCAGATCCTAGCAGAACATGCTAGAGCACACTGCCGTGCTGATACCCACCAAATAGCAGAGTAAAGCACAAAATTCAGTGGTACACTATCCTAATATATCCCATCCTATGATAACCAAACGTAACACAACTCAACCTAGCGTAGGGCGACCACTATTCCTTGCCTCCCCAGGGTGGAGCAGAAAATATTAGAGGACAGTATGGCGCAGAAATCCATGGAATAGAAAGGTACAGCAGAAGAGACGAAGCCACACTAACAGAGCCCAACCTAACTTAACCAGTACAAACGTAACCTATCCTAACGAACGTAGGACCACCACACGTCTTGGCCTCTCCATAGACATGGACGACATATTAGATGAGATAATTGCGCAGACATCAGTGGAATATGTGTGTGTAGTACAAAAGTCAAAGCTATGCTATTCTAACACAACCGAACGTTACATAACCAAACGTAACCTAACTCAGCCTAACGTCCGAAGACAACCACTGCCGGCATTTGCAGAGCCGAGCATAATATAATAGAGCGGAGCAGAGCGCAGAAATACACCGCATTGCAGTGTAGAACACAAGTGTCAAAGATATCCTATCCTACCCCGACGCAAACTAACCTGACCATACGTAGTCTAACTCAACGTTACGTAGCAAGACCATTATTGCTGGCCTCCCCATAGCCAAGAGGACAAGACTAGAGCGCAATAAAGCGCAGAGGTCCATAGAATAGCAGTGTGTAGCACGATAGATAGAGCTGTCCAAACATAACCGAAGCTAACGTTACTTACCGAACGCAACATAACTCAAAGTATCTTGCCGCGACCACAATTGCTGGCCTCCCAGAACCATCGGAACATATTAGATGGCAGTCGAGCGCAGATACCAACCGACTAACAGTGTACACCGCGGAAGTCGTAGCTATACTGTCCAAGCTTGTCCAAACATTGCCTAACCAAACCTAATCGAGCTCAAACTAACGTGCAGAGAACACCATTGCTGACATCCACATAGTCGAGCAGAATATATTAGGGCAGAGTACAGCAGGGAAATCCACCAAATAATAGTGTACAGCACAGAAACCAAAGCTATCCTTTTTTTCCTTTCTTTCATGTAGGCGACCTTCCAAGGGCACCTGGGCACCCTAGCGGAGGGTGCGTGTTTACGTGGGATTTTTACCCTCTAAAACCCGCAAGATGGCGAGCCCTCCGCATTTCAGAGCGACCTGGAATTCGCGGCGACGCAACTGACATGGCGCGCCCGCGCCGCAACCGTAGTTCCCACCTGGCGCGACGGAAATTCGCACCAGAGACGTCCATGTCCATGCACGCGAGACATGACGTCCGCAGGCACATTCGCCACGCATACAACCGCATCGCAATGCACTCAAACCCCGCAGGCGCCGCGTGACTATCAGGCGACGCCACGTGCACGGCCCACGGTCCCTCGAACAGACGGGATACCAACCGCCTGCTCTTGGTCTCCCTGGCCGAGGTAACAACGGGATAGATGGGCGGACGCCCTTGCGGTAGGTTGCAGGGTCCCTCGTGAAGGCGGTGGGGCTAACGCGTTATCCTATCTGTGTGGGCGCGTGGGGACAAGCGACGCCGCGTTCGCAGCCTCCCCTGCGCTACGGTCGCGGGCTCTGTGCCCTGCCTCCTTTAGTATCATAGCCGCCACGCTGGTGCAGGCAACCGCACGCCGCGTACCTGCGCTCGCCGCCATCTGAGCTACGACGACGGAGGACGAGAGGTCCCGACAAACCACGCGACAGTGTACCTATCGCTCGCGAGCCCACGCCGGACATACCTCCAGCGTGTGCTGCGCGTTGTCCCGCCGTTCCCCGCAGTGATTTTGCCGCGTATCACTTTCCCGCCCGGAGCCTCGCAGGTACACACCGAAGCACCCGTGTCAGGTTGACACCTGCGTCAGCCGGAACATGTGTCGGCTGCCGCTGCGCGCCCACGCACCCAGCACAGGGAGCACAGACCCGATCGGCCGGTGCGCCCGGCTGCACGGATTCCGCTCTGAAGGCGGTCACCACTGGCCGTTCGTACATTCGCCTCATCGAAACGGCCCCTTCTTCAGGAGCTCCGTCACCGCCGCGCTGGAGGAGTCCGTAGGCACGGGCCGCCATATACGCAAGCAGTTCGGACGGAGGAACACCCGCCATGACCATCGCCGCATCGAAGGATGTCGAGCGGCATCCCCGCACGACCCTTATCACCATCCTGCGAGCGACAGGCCGGAGAACCGCTCGACTACGCGGACTAGCGGCCGGGTCGTTCGAGCAGATCGGATGCTCGTAAAGGGAAACTGGACGAACAACACTGGTGCAGAGTAGCCGCAACAGTAGCCGAGCAGGCTTCGCGGGGTCCCCGCTACCACTTCCAGGCGCGCTTCCGTTGCAAGAAGATGCTCGTCAAACCTCCAGTGACTGTCGAGGGCGGGACAGAGACACCTCATCTGGCCCCGAACCGCGACTGAGTCTTTCCCCACGCGCATCCGGGACTGAGGCTGCTTCCCACGGGACCAATGGCAAAACCGCACGGCCTTGGTCTTCTCGGGAGAAACGATAAGCCCCAGCCGCCGGATGCTATCCGCGACGAGAGTCACACCGTATTCCGCGAGCAGTGTGCCCCCCCCCCCCCAGGTCGACAAGGTAGCGATCTCCAACGTGTCTTCCGCGTAACATGTAGGTCACAGTTCACGGGGAGGACTGTACACATCACGGCGTCCAGCGCGAGTTCCGGGAGGATACTCCCGAGTGCCGATTCCTGTCGAACCACGCGGTCAGTCACACGTGAGGCGGTCGAGTGTCGTCCGGAATACTCGGTCATGCGCTCCACCAAGTAGTCGGCGAGTTTCATAGCTATACCTACCAAACCAGACCTAACCTAACTTAACCATGCGTAATCTAACTCTACCTGACTTGCCGCAACCACAGTTGCTGGCCACCACAGAGACAAGCAGAATACTGTAGACCACAGAAGTGCGCAGATATCCACCGGAAAACTGTGTGTAGCACGAAAGTCAATGCAGCCTTAGCCAAACTTAACCTAACCTCACCTAACCGGACGCAGAATAACTCAAAGTATCGTGCCACGGCCAATATTGCTGGCCTCCACAGAGTCGAGTAGGGTATAGCAGATAGGTGTAGGGCGAAGAAAGCAACCGAGTAGAAGTGAATAGCACATGGTCAATTTTATCCTTTCCTAACTTAACCAAACGTAATATAACTGCACCTAACGTACCGAGACCACAGCTGCTGGCCTGCCCATAGCCTAGCGGAACAGATTCGAGCACAGTAGATCGATGAAGTCCACAGAGTAACAGCATATAGGACGAAAGTTAAAGCAATCGTAGTCAAACATAAACCAACCTAACCAAACCAATCGCAACCTAGCAGAACCTAACAAGCGGAGACCACCACTGTTGGCCCCCCAGAGCCAAGCAGAATACACTGGAGCAGAGGAGAGCGCAGAAATCCGCTGCATTGCAGTGTATAGCAAAAAAGTCAGAGATACCTAAAGCTAACAGCTCCCAACCTAACCTAACTAAATGTAACATTAGTCACACCAACGTTCCACGCCCACTATTGCAGGACATCCGGGAGCAGAGCAGAGGGCAGTATAGCAATGTAGAGCGCAGACACCCACCGAACTGCAGTGTATCACGTAAAAGACAAAGCCATCCTAGCCAAACTTAGCCTAACCTGTCCAAGCAGAGCGTGATCTAAATCAACCTAACGAGCCTCTTCCATTATTGCTGGCCTCCCCAGGGCCAAGCAGGTCATACTACGGTAGAGTAGGTCGCAGCGGTCCATAGAAGGGCAGTATACAGAAGAAAAGCCGAAGTAATCAAGATATTACCAAAACTAACGTAACCTATTCAAACATAACCTAACACCACCTAACTTCAGCGTGCGCAATTTCTGGCCTCTCCGGAGCAAGGCAAAGCATATTAAAGGACAGTAGATCACAGATATCCACCGAATTGCTGTATATAGCACAGAATTCAAAGCTACCTTATCCTAACCTAACGAAACTTAACATAACATATCGTAACCAAACCCAACCTAACGCTCCGAGCCTGCTGTTGCTGCCATAACCAGTGCCAAGATCAACGCAATAGAGGCGGCTTGAGCGCAGAAATCCATAGGATCTCAGAGTACAGCGCAAAAGTCGAAGCAACCCTAGCCTAGCCAAACCAAGCGTAACACAGACAAACGTAGGATAACTTAAACTAACTTGCCGAGACCACCATTGCGGGCCTCCGCAAGGCCAAGCAGAACTTCCTAAAGCGCAGAAGAGTGCAGAAAACCACCGAATAGCAGTGTATAGCACAAAATTCAGCGCTATTACGACCGAGCCTAACCAAACCATACCATAGCTAACGTAACATATATAAACCTAGGGTGCCAAGACCACTATTGGCGCTCTTCACAGAGCCAGGCAGAATATACTAGGGCACGGTAGGGCGCAGGAATCATGTCCATTGCAGTGCTCAGCAAAAGAGGCAAATGCACCCTAACCTAACCGGAACGATACCAACACAACCAATCGCTGCCTAGCTAAAAATAAACGTACCGGGGCCGCTATCGCTGCCCACAGGGTCAAGCAGGACGCACTAGCCCAGAGTAGGAGTTCACCGAATAGCAGTGTGCAGCACAAAAGTCGAAGCTACACTGCCCTAACATAACCAATAGTAGCATAGCCTAACCGATCGTGCCTCGGTCACTATTTCTGGCCTCCGCAGAACCAAGCAGAACATAATAAAGGCGAGTAAAGCGCAGAAATACATAAAATCGCAGTGAATAGCAGAAAAGTCAAGGATATCCAGACCTAGCCCAAACTTTCTTGACACAACCAAACGTAGACAATCACAGCGTAACGTGCCGCGACAACTATTGCTGCCATCCATAGTGCCAAACAGAATATATTACGGCAAAGCAGAGCGCATGTATCCGCCGAATAACAGTGTATAGAACGAAAGCCAAAGTTATCCTAACCAAGCGTATCCCAACTTAACCTAACATAACGTAGCATAGCACAACGTAATGCACCACGACCGCTATTTATGGCCGACCGAGATCAGAGCAGAGTATAGTAGAGCAATGTGGAGAGCAGGAATATTCCGAATAGCAGTGCATAGCACAAAAGTCGTAGCCATCCTGTCTTAACCTAACAAAGCGTAACATACCCGAACGTAACATAGCTGTACCCAACGTGCCGAGACCATTATTGCTGGAATCCTCAGAGGGAAGCAGGGCATAATAGAGCACAGCAGCGTACAGTAGCCGAAAGCACTCCTGTGTATAGCACAAAAGTCAAATATATCCTAACCTAACCTGTCCTATCTTAACGTAACCGAACGTAACGAAACTAAACCTAGCATGCCGAGTCCACTACTGCTGGCCTCCCAGATCCAAGAAGAAAATATTAGATCACAGATAACCACAGAATATCAGAGTATAGCACAAATGTCGGCGACATTGCAACCAAGCATAGCCAAACCCAACCTAACCATACGTAACATAACACAACCTAAGGTGCCGTGACCACTATTCCCGGCGTCACCAGGGACAGGCAGATTAAAATAGAGCACTTTAGAGCGCAGGAGTCCATAGAATAGCAGTGCGTATGGAAAAGTCAAAGCTGCAAGTGCAATACCTTACCCAAGATAGCGTAACCTAAACAAACGTAGCCTACCTCAGCGTAATGTGCCGAGACCATGATTGCTGGCCGCCCCAGAGCCGAGTAGAACATATTAGAGGAGAGCAGAGCGCAGAAATCCATACAATATCAGCGTAGCAAGGGAAAGTGAGAGCGACCCAACCTAATCCGCACTAACGTAACATATCCAAACGAAACATACCTCAATATACCGTGTCGCGGCCACTATTGCCGACCGCACCGGGGCCAAGCAGAATGTTGTAGAGAACATACGAACGCAGGTTTCCACCGAACAACGGTGTATAGCACGAAAGTCAAATCTGTCGTAATCGATCATAGCGTAACCTAAAGTAGCCATACGTAACCGAAAACAACCTAACGTGCCGAGACCGCAATTTCTGGCCTCCCTAGAGACAAGTAGAAAATAGAGCACAGTAGGGTGCAGAAACTCCCCGAGTAGCAGTGCGTAGCAAAGAAGTCAATGCTACACTATCCTAACATAGCAAGGCGTATCATAGCCAAACGCAACTTAACTCAACGTATCGTGCCGTGACCACTACTGCTGACCACCCCAGAGCCAAGCAGCACAGGTTAGGGGAGAGGAGGTTTCAGAAATCCATAGAAACACAGTGTATAGACGAAGGCCATGGCTATCCTAACCGAAATATACCTAACTTAACCACCCAAATGAAACATAATAGTGATAGCGGCAAGTTACGTTTGGTTAGGTTAGGTTAGATTATGTTTGGTCAGGTTGCCTTCGTCTTTTGTGCTATGCAGAGCAAGGCGGTACATTTCTACGATCTACTGCGCTGTAGCATATTCTGCGCGGATCTGCCGGTGTCAGCAATAGTGGTCACGGCAAGTTAGTTTGGGTTAGGTTACGTTTGGAAAGGTTAGGATAGAATAGATCCGACTTTTATGTTATACAACTTAGGATAGAATAGATCCGACTTTTACGTTATACACTGCTATTCGGTGGACTTCTGCGCTCTACTCTGCTATAATATCATCTGCTTGGATCAGGGATGCCAGCTATAGTGGTATCGGCTCATTACGTTAAGTTACGTTACGATTGGTTTCATTACGTTTTGATAGGTTAGGATAGGATTGTTTCGACTTTTGTGAAATACGCTACCATTTGCTGCATGTGTATGCCCTGCGTTGCTCTACTCTACCCTTCTCGACTCAGGGGAGGTCAGAAATAGCGACCGCGGCGCACTACGTGGGGCTAGGTTACGTTTGGTTAGTTTAGGCTTGTCTGGGTTATGTAGGATATCTTTGTCTTTTGTTCTGTACACTGCTATGCGATGGATTTCTGCGCGCTACACTGCTCAAGTATGTACTGCTTGGCACTGTGGAGGCCGGAAGTTGTGGTCACGGCAGGTTAGTTTGTGTTAGGTCACGTTTGGCTGTCTTATGTTTGCTTGGTTCCGGTTTGGATAGCTTTTACTTTTCTGCTGTACTCTACGATTATGTGCCATTCGGCGGTCCCAACTCCTGTAATATGTTCTGCCTGACTCTCGTGAGGCCAGCAACAGCGGTCGCGGCACGTACGGTTGAGTTAGGTTACGTTTGGGTATGTTACGATTGGTTACGCTAGGAGAGGATAGCTTTGACATTGGTGCTAAGCACTGCCAATCGTTGCATTTCTGCGCTTTTCATTGCCATACTATACTCAGCTCCTCTCAGAGGTGGGCAGCAATAGTGACCGTGACACCATAGGTTGAGTTAGGTTACGATTGGTTACGCTAGGTAGGTTCGGTTTGCTTATGATGGCTCCGACACTTGTGTTATACACTTCGACTCGACGGATTTCTACTCCGTACTGTGCTCTTATATGGTCTGCTTGGTCGGCTTGGCACAGCGAAACACAGCAATAGTGGTATCGGCTCGTTATGTTGAGTTACGCTACGTTTGGTAAGGTTAGGTTAGATCAGGATAGGTTGGCATAGCTTTGACTTCTGTGCTGTGCACGGACATTCGGTAGATATCTGCACTCTACTTTGCTCTAACATGTTCTGCTTGGCTCTGTGGAGGCCAGCAATTGTGGTCTCGGCGCGTTAGGGTAAGCTATGTTACGTTCGGTTGTGCTACGTTAGGAGAGGTTAGGACGGTATAGCTTTGACACTTCTGCTATACACTGCTCTTTGGAGAATTTCTGCTCTCTACGTTGCTCCGCTATACTCTGCCAGTGGCTGGGGAGGCCACTAATAATCGTCGCGGCACGTTAGTTTGAGTTAGGTTACGTTTGGTTCCGTTACGATTGGCTAGGTTAGAACAGGATAGCATTGACTTTTGTCTTGTACAGGGCTATTCAATGCATTTCTGCTCCCTACATGGCTCTAATTTGCTCTGCTTGGCTCTGGGGATGCCAGCAATTGTGGTGGCAGCTCGATAGTTCGGGTTACGTTACGTTAGGTTAGGTTTCGCCACGGTATCTTTGACTTTTGCGCTATACATTGCAATGCGGAGGGTTTCTGCGATCAATTGTGCTGCAGTATTTTATGCCTGGCTTTGAGGAGGACAGCAGTTATGCTCTCGGCACGTTAGGTTCGGTCAGGTTACGTTTGGTTATTTTAGGTTAGGTTAAACTATGTCAGCGTTTCGTTGGCATTTCTTACATACACTGCTATTTGTTGGATTGTTGCATTCTACTGTGCTCAAATAAGAAATGCTTGGGCCTGGGTTGACCAGCAATAGCGGTCGCAGCAAGTCACGTTAAGTTATTCGACGTTACGTTAGGTTATGTTGCTTTGGGTTATGTATGGATAGCTTTGACTGTTCTGCTATACATTGCGATACTATGGATTTGTGCACCCTATAATGCACTGCCTGGCTCTGTGGATGCCAGCAATACTGGTCGCGTAAAGTCAGGTTGAGTTAGATTACGTTTGGGAAGGTTAGGCTGGGTTGCGTTAGGCTAGACTGGCCTTGACTTGTGTGCCAACACTGCTATTCTATGGACTTCTGCGCTCTACTGTGCCATGTCATATTCTGCTTTTCCATGGGGACGTCTGCAATATTGATCGCCGCACGTTAGGTTGAGATATGTTACGTTTGGTTAGGTTATGTTGTGTGAGGTTTGGTCAGGATATCCTTGACTTTTGTGATATGAACTGCAGTGCTGCTGTTTTCTGATCTCGACCGTGCCCTAGTATATTCTGCTTGTTGCTGCGCAGGACGGAAATAGTAGTCTCGGCACGTTAGTTTTAGTTAGGCTACGTTTGCTTATGATAAGTTTGGTTAGGTCGGGAATGGTTATCTTTGACTTTTGCGCTGTGCACTGCAATCCGGAGGGCTTGTGCGCTCTACTGTGCTCTAATATGCTCTGCCGGGCTCAGGGGAGGCCGGCAATGGTTGTCCCGACAGGTGAGTTTGAGCTAGGTTACGCTTGGTCAGGTTAGGTTGGTTTTGGTGAGGTTGGGATATATTTGACTTTTCTGCTATATACGGCCGTTATGTGGACTCCTGCGTATGACTCTCCTCTAATATGATCTTCTTGGTGATGGAGAGGCCATCAATAGATGTCTAGACACGTTAGGTTTGATTAGACTACGTTTGGTTATGTTAGGTTTCGTGAGACTAGTAGAGGATTGCTTCGACTTTTGTGCTCTTCACCGATATTCGGCAGACGTCTGCGCTCCACTGTGATCTGATATGTGCAGCTACAGAGCGCAATAGTGGCACCGCCACCTTATGCTGTGTTAGGCTACGTTTGGTTGGTTCATGTATGGCCAAGCTGGGCTAGGTTACCTTTACTCCTGTGCTTTGCGCTGCAACGCTTCCTATGTCTGTGACCAGCTGTGCTCTAGTATATTCTGCTTGTTTGCGGGGAGGTCAGCAACAATTGTGTATGGAGGTTAGGTGTAGTTAGGTTACGTTTGGTTATGGTGGGCTTGGTTAGATTAGGCAAGGACAGCTTCGACTTTTGTGCCATATACCAATTTTCGGTGTATTTCAGCCCTCCGCTGTGCTCTAATGTGCTCTACTTGGCTCTGTGGAGGCCAGCAATATTAGTCTCTGCACGTTAGGTTGAGTAATGCAACGTACGTTTATGTTATGTTTGGTTAGATTAGGCCAGCATAACTTCGCCTTTTGGGCTGTAAGCTGCCATTCCGGTGATTTCTGTTCGCTACTGTGATCTGATATGCCATGCTTTGCTCTGGCGTGGCCAGAAATTGTGGCCGCGGCAGGTTAGGTTGTGTTAGGCTACGTTTGTTTATGTTAAGATTGGTTATGTTAGGATAGGGTCGCATTGACTTTTGTGTCATGCACTGCTATTTTGAGGACATCTGCGCTCTATGTTGCTCTACTATACACAGCTCCACACTGGGGAGGCTGAAAATATTGGTCGTGACACGATAAGTTGTGTTAGGTTCCGTTCGGGTAGGTGAGGTTGGGATGTGTTTGGCTAGGATGCCTTTGACTTTCGTGCTGTATACTTGTGTTCGGTGGATTTCTGCGCTCTGCAGTGCTCTCTTATGATCTGCTTCTCTCTGTGGTGGCCGGCAATGGTGGTGCCGGCTCGAAAGGTTTAGTTATACAACATCTGGCTAGGTAAGGTTATATCAGGTTTGGTCAGGATGGCTTCGACTTTTGCGCTCTCCATGGCTATTCGGTGGATTTCTGCGCTCTACTGTGACCTAATATTTTCGGCTCTGCTCTGTGGAGGCCAGAAACTGTGGCCGCGGTGCGTTAGGTTGCGTTGGGTTACGCTTGGTTAGGTTAGATTTGTTAGGGTTATGTTAGGGTGCCTTTGACTTTTGTACTTTACCCTGCAATGCTGTGGATTTCAGCTCTCTGTTTTCCACTATTATGCTCTGCTTGGCTCTGTGGAGGTCAGCAATGCGGCATCGGCACGTTAGCTTTAGTTAGCCTGCGTTGGGTTAGGTTAGGTTAGGTCAGGTTACGCCAGGATATCGTTTGCTTTTGTTATATACACTGCTATTTGGTGGCTTTCCGCGTTCTGCTGTGCTCAACTAGGCTGTGCTTGGCCCAGGGGTGTCCAGCAGTAGTGGTCGCGGCAAGTCGTGCATAGCTACTCTACGTCCCGTTTGGTTATGTTTCCCTGTATTAGGTTTGGATGGATTTGACTGCCCTGCTATACGCTGCGATACTAAGGATGTCTGCTCTCTACAGTGCTCCATCGTAACCTGCTTGTCCATACGGCGGCAGAAATAATGGTCGCGGCGCTATTAGTTGTGTTATGTTACGTTTGGTTGCGTTATGTTCTGTTAGGTATGGTCAGGATTCCCTTCACTTTTGTGATATGAAGTGAAGTGCTGCAGATTTCTGAGCCCAACCGTGCCGTAGTGTATTTTGCTCGGAACGGCGGAGGCCGGAAATAGTAGTCTCGGCCCGCTAGTTTGAGTTAGTCTACGTTTGCTTGTGATACGCTTGTTTAGGTCGGGTGAGGTCAGCACTAACTTTTGCGCGATGTACTGCTATTCGGTGGATATCTGCTCCCTATTCTGCTCTACTACACTCTATTCGTCTCTGGGATGGCCGGCAATAGTGGTCGCTACACGTTAGGCCGTGTTAGGTTACGTTTGGGTATGTTACGGTTTGTTGGGATAGGAGAGGATAGCTTCGACTTTCGTGCTGTACACAGCCATTTGGCGGATTTCCTGACCCTAATGTGCTCTGATATGTGCAGCTTGGCTCTGGGAAGGACAGCAATGCGGTTATCAGAATATTATGTTGAGTTATGCTACTTTTGGTTAGATTAGGTTTGGTCAGGTTAGGTAAAGATATCTTTGACTTTTGCGCTATTCACTGCAATGCGGTCGATTTCTATGCTCCACTGTTCTCTGGTATATTCTGCTTTGATCTGGCGTGGCCAGAAATTGTGGCCGCGGATCGATAGCTTATGTTAGGATACGTTTGGCTAGGTTCGGCTTGTTTGGGTTATGTTAGGACATCTGCGATTCTTCTGCTATACATTGCCGTTCTTTGTGCTTCTGCGCTCTACCCCCCTTTAATATTCTCTCCGTGGCGATGTGGAGGCCAGCAATAGTGGTCTCGGCTCGTTAGGTTTGGTTAGTCTACGTTTGGTTGCGTTATGTTGGGTCGGGATTGGTCAGGGTATCTGTGCATTTCGTGCTATGCTTTGTTTTTCCGTGAATTGCTACTCCCAAATTGCCCTAATATACTCTGCTCGACACTTGGATGGCCAGTAATAGTGGTCCCTGCTCGATAGCTCGATATACGCTACGTTTGGTTGGGGTAGGAGAGGGTAGCATGGACTTTTGTGCTTTATACTGCTATTCGCTGGACTCCTTGGTTATACTGTTCTCTGACATGTTCAGCTTGGCTCCGAGAAAGACCTCGATAGCGGCCTCGGCACCTTATGCTGTCATAGGCTACGTTCGGTTGGTTTATGTTAGGCCAGCTTAAGCTAGGTTATCTTTGCTTTTGTGCTTTGCACTGCTACGCTTCGTATATCTCTGATTTACTGTGCTCTTGTATATTCTGCTTGGTTGTGGGGAGTTCTGCAATTACTGTGTGTGGCGGTTTGGAAGAGTAAGGTTACGTTTGTTTACGTCAGGCTAGGACAGCTTTGTCATTTCTGCTATACACCAATATTCGGTGGATTTCTGCGCTCAGAAGTGCTATAATGTGCTGTGCTGGGCTCTGTGGATACTAGCAATATTGGTCTCGGCACGTTAGCTTCGATAGTTTTGCGCTTATTTATGTTACGTTTGGTCAGGTTAGGATGGGGTTACTTTGACTTTTGCGCTGTACACTGCTGTTCCTTGGATTTCTGCGCTCTACATTGCTCTGCTATACTTTGCTCGACACTGAGGTGGCCAGCAATAGCGGTCGTGACACTATAGGTTGAGTCAGGTTACGTTTGGTTAGGCTCGGTTGGGATAGGTTTGGATATGAAGTATCTGTCTTTTGCGCTATACACTGCTGTACGTCGGATTTCTGCGCTCTACTGTGCTCTGATATATTCTGTTTGGCTCTGCGGAGTTCAGCAATAGTGGTCTAGGTACGTCAGGCAGAGTTATGTTACATCTGGCTGCGCTATGTTTGGACATGTTAGGTTAGGACAGCTTAGACTTTTGTGCTATACGCTGATATTCGGCGGATTTCAGCGCTGCACATTGCTCTCCTATGCTCTGCTCGACTATGGCTATGCCGGCAATAGTGGTCGCGGCGCGAAATGTTGAGTCAGGTTACGCTTGGTCAGATTTGGTTAGGTTAGGGTAGGAGATGATAGCATTAACATTTGTGCTATACACTGCTATTCGGTGCATTTCTGTGCTCTAATATGCTCTAATATGCTCTGCTTGACTCTGGCGAGGCCACAAATGGTGGTGTCGGCACGTTCGGTTTAGTAACGTTACGATTGGTTATGTTACGTTTGTTATCGTTTGGTTAGGATGGCTTTGGCTTTTGTGCTGTGCGCTGCTGTTCGGCCGATTCCTGCGTCCTACGTTGCACCGCTACACTCTGCTTGGCTCCCGTGAGGCTAGCAATAGTCGTCGTGGCTAGTCAGGTTTTGTCAAGTTACGTGCGGCTATGTTAAGTTACGTTTGGTTTGGTTAGGATAGCTCCGACTTTTGGACTGGACGCGCCATTTCGGCGGATTCCTGCGATATACTCCGCTGTAGTATGTTCTGCATGGCTCTGGGGAGACCAGCGATAGTCGTCTCGGCACGCTAGGTTGAGCAAGATTACGTCTGTCTGTGTTACGTTTAGTTACGTTAGGATAGGATAGCTTTGACTTTTGTGATATACACTGCTGTTCTGTGGATTCCTGCGAACTACATTGGACTAATATTCTCTGCTTCAATCTGGGGAGGCCAGCATTAGTAGTCTCAGCACGTTACGTTCAGGTAGGCTACTCTTGGTTATGTTAGTTTAGGGCTGGACATGTCAGGGTATCTTTGAATTTTATGCAATACACTGCCAGTCAATGGACTTCTGAGCGCTACTCTCCTCTAATATGTCCTGCTTGGCGATGTGGATGCCAGGGACGGTGGTCCAGGCACGTTAGTTTGTGTCATCTCACGTTTGGTTAGGTTAGCTAACGTCACGTTAAGTTAGGGTGGACTTGGCTGTTGTGCTTTACACTTCAATGCTGCGGATTTCTTCGCTCTCCACTACCCTACTACACACTGCTCGACTCTGGGGAAGTCAGCAATAGCGGTCGTGGCATGATATGTTGTGTTAGGTTGCGAGTGGTTAGGTTACGTTTGTTTCCGATTGGTCAGGTCGGCTTTGGCTTTTGTGCTATACACTGCTATTCGACAGATATCTGCGCCCCACTGCGACCCAGTATGATCTACTTGGCTCAGGAGAGGACAGCAACAGTAGCCTTGGCTCCTCATGTTTAGTTACTCTAAGTTTGGGCAGGTACGGTTATGTCAGGTTAGGTTTTGGTATATTTGACTTCTGTGCTATACACAGCTATTTGTTGGCTTTCTGCGCTCATCTTTATTCTAGTATATTCTGCATGGCTCTGGGGAGACTTGCAAGTGTAGTCTCCACACGTTAGGTTAAGTTATGCTACGTTTGTTTATATTACGATAGGGCAGGTCAGGGCAGGATAGCTTTGACTGTTGCGCCATACACTGCCATTCGGTGCACACCTCCGCACTACATTGCTCCTCCAATCTCTGATAGACTCTGGCGTGGCCAGTAATAGCGGTCGCGGCTCGTCAGGTTGAGTTATGTTACGCTGTGTTGTGTTACGATTTGATAGGTTTGGAGATGATAGCTTTGCCCTTTGTGCTATACGTTGCTATTCGGTCGATTCCAGTGTTCTACATTCCTCTGCTATATACTCTGATCGACTATGGCGAGGTCAGCAATAGTCGTCCTGGCTCGTCTGGATGCGTCAGTCTACGTGTGCTTATGTTAAGTCTGGAAAAACTTGGTTGGGACAGCTTTAACCTTTGTGCTATACACTGCTGTTTTTCTGGTGAATTTCTGCGCTCTACACTGCTCTATTATGTTCTGCTCGACTCCGCGGTGACCAGCAATTGTGGTCGTTGCACGATATGTAGTGTCAGGTTACGCTTGGTCAGGATAGGTTTGTTTCCGTTTGGTTAGGATGACGTTGCATTTTGCGCTATAAACTTCTGTTCGCTCGATTGCGGCGTTCTATGTAACTCTGCTATAAGTAGCTTGACACAGGCGAGGCCCACAATAGTCGCCGTTGCACGTCAGGTTGTGCCAGGATACGTGTGGCTACGTTTGGTTAGCATATGTTTGGCCAGGGCACCTCTGACTTGTGTGCTATACACTGCTACTCGGTGGATTTCCGCGCTCCAATCTGCTCTGGTATGTTCTACTTGGATCTGGGGATGCCAGCAATGGTTATCTCGGCACGTTAGGTTGAGATAGGTTACATTTGGTTATGTTACGTTTGGTTTCGTTAGGATACGATAGCTTTCAATTTTATGATATACACTGCTACTCTGTGGACTTCTGAGCACTGCATTGCTCTAATAATCTCTGCTTGTCTTTGAGGAGGCCGGCAATAGTAGTCTCGGCACGGTATGTTGTGATAGGCTACGTTTGGTTTGGTTTGCTTAGGGTAGGCTAGGTAACGTTATCTTTGACTTTTATGATATACACCGCCAGTCTAAGTGCTTCTGCGCCCTTCTCTCCTCCAATATGCCCTGCATGGCGATGGCGAGGCCGGGAAGAGTGGTCTAGGCACGTTAGCTTGTGTTACGACGCTTTCGGTTAGGTTAGTGTATGCCAGGTTATGGTAGGCTATTCTTGACTCCTGTGCTTCAGGCTCCAATGGCGCTGATTTCAGCGTACTCCGTTGCTCTTCTATACTCTGCTCGACTCTGGAGAGGACAGCAGTAGCTGTCGTGGAACGATATGTTGTGCTCGGTTTCATTTAGTTAGGCTACGTTTGTTTACGTTTGGTTAGGCTGGCTTCGGCCTTTGCGCCATGCACTGCTATTCGGTAGACATCTGCACTCCACTGTGCTCTGTCATACCCTGCTTGTCTCTGTGTGCGCCAGGAATTGTGATTTCGGCACGTTAGGCTGGGTAACGTTATGTTTGGTTAAGTTATGATTGTTAGGGCTAGGTTTGGATAGCTTTGGCTTTCACAGCATAGACCGTTATTTGGTGGATTCCTGAGACCTACTGTGTTCTACTACACACTGCCCAACTCTGGTGAGGCCAGCAATAGTGGTCGCTAAACGATAGGTTTAGTTACGTTCCGTTTGAGTATGTAATGATTGGATAAGTTAGGAGAGGGTAGCTCTGTCATTTATGCTGTACCCTGCCATCCGGTGGAATTCCGAGTTCCACTTTGGTCTGATGGGCAAAGCTTGGCTCAGGGTAGGACAGCAATGGTTGCCTTGGCACGTTACACTGTGTTAAGCGACGTTCGGTTGGGTTAGGTTAGGCCAGGTTAGGTTAGGATATCTTTGACTTCTGTGCTACAAACTGAAATGCCGCGCATGTCTGTGATCTACTGCGCTGTAGTATATTCTGCTTGGCTCTGGTGAGGTCAGCAGTAGCGGTGTAGGTCGGTTATGTGGAGTTACGTTACGCTTCGTTACGCTATGTTTGGTCAGGTTAGGCCAGGACAGCCTTGACTCGTGTGCTATACTCTACCGTTTGGTGGATGTCTGCGCTCTACTGTGTAATTTGCTTTGCTTTGCCCTTGGGAGGGCAGAAACTGTGGTCGTTGATAATTTGCTTAGCTTTGCCCTTGGGAGGGCAGAAACTGTGGTCGTTGCGCGTTTTGTGGATTCAGCTTACGTAAGGTTAAATAAGGTTCGTTTGTGTTAGGGTAGGCTACCTCTGACTATTGTGCTGTAGACTGACATGCGGTGAATTTCTGCGCTCTGCTGTGATCTAGTAGATCCTGCTTGGCTCTCGCGATGTCAGAAATGGTGGTCTTGTTACGTTAGGTTGAGTCAGGTTGCGTTTGGTTGCCTTCCGATTGGATAGCTTGGCAGGGGCTAGCTATCACTTTTGCGCTGTACAATGCTATTCGGCAGATTTCTGCATTCCTCTGTGCTCCAATATGTTCAGCTTGGCTCTGGTAGTGCCAGAGATAGTCGTATCGGCTGGTTACGCTTAGTTAGGCTGCCTTTGGTTCGGTTAGGGTATGGTTTCTTCAACTTATGTAGTTTGCACTGCATTGCGGCGGGGTTCTGTGCCCTACTGTGCCCTAATATACTCTGCTTGCCTCTGGGGTGACAGTAGTTGTGGTCTAGGCATGTTAGGTCGAGATCGGCTACATTTGATTAGATTATCTTATGGATGTCTAGGTTTGGATATCTCTGCATTTTATGCTATCCACCGCCAGTCTATGGACACCAGGGCGTCACTCTCCTCTAATACGTTCTGCTTGCGCATGGAGTGGTCAGTAGTAGTGGTCTAGGGGCGTTAGGTTGAGCTATGTTACGTTTGGTTGTGATAGGCTTTGTTAGGTTAGGACTGGATAACCCAGAATTTTGTGCTGCGCAATGCTATTCGGTGCATCTCTGCGCTCTTCGTTGCTCTACTATACTCTGCTCCACTGTGAGGAGGTCTGCAAGGGTTGTCTCTGCACGTTAGGGTAAGTTATGTTGCGATCGGTTGGGTTATGTTCGTTTGAGTCAGGTTTGGACAGCTTTGACTTTCTTGTTGTAGACTGATATGCGGTGGACTCCTCCGCTCTACTGCGCTCTACTAGACTCAGCTCCACTTTGTGGAGGCCAGCAATAGTGATCCCGAGACGTTAGGTTCGGTTAGGTTGCGTTAGGCTAAGCTAAGTTAGGTTGAGTTTGGTTACGTTTGGTTATGCTACGATTGGTTAGGTCAGGAGAGTATAGCTTTGGATATCGAGCTGTACACTGCCATTCGGCGAGCGCCTGCACTCTACTGTGCTTTAGCGTGTTCAGCTTGGCTCTGGAGAGGACAGCAATGTTGGATTTGGCATGCTACGTTTAGTTAGGCTACGTTCGTTTATGTTACGTTAGGTCAGGTTAGGTTAGTATATCTTTGGCTTTTGTGCTTTACACTGCACTGCAGCGGATTTCTGCGATCTACTTTGCTCTGGTATATCCTTATTGGCCCTGTGAGTGTCAGCAATAGTGGTCTAGGTACGTTAGGTTGAGTTATGTTGCGTTTGGTCCTGTTAGGTTGAGATATTTTTTGTCAGGATACCATTGACTCTTGTGCCGTTCACTGCAGTGCGGTCTATTTCTACGCTCTACTGCACTCTAGCTTATTCGGCATGGCTCTGCGTAGGATAGCAATATTGGCATCGGCACGTAAGTTTGAGATAGATTACGTATGGTCATGAAACATTTGCTTAGTTTAGGACAGGGTAGTTCAGACTTTTGTGCTATACACTAATGCTCGGCGGGCTTCTGCGCTCTACTGTGCTATAACAGGCTCTGCTTGGCTCTGGGATGGAAGCAGCAGTGTTCTCGGCACGTTCGGTTTAGGTTACATAACGTTCGGTTAAGTTATGTTAGTTTGGGTTAGGTCAGGATAGCTTTGACTCTTCTGCTGTACATCGCCATTCTTTGGCCTCCTGCGCTCTACTCTCCTTTATTATGCTCTGTTCGGTCGCGCTGATGCTACCTAAAGTGGTCTATGCACGTTAGATTGTATTTGGTTGCGTTTGGTCTTGTTACGTTCGTTTAAGTTGGGATAGGGTACCTTTGGCTATTGTGCCATACACTTCTATTCAGTGGAATTCTGCGCTCTACATTGCTCTACTATACCGTGTTCGACTCTGAGGCGCCAGCAATAGCGGTCGTGACACGATTGCTTGAGTTAGGTTACGTTTGGTTAGCCTAGGTTGAGCTATGTTTGGTTATGATGGCTTCGACTTCCGTGTTAAACATTGCTAATCGTTGGATTTCTGCGCCCTACTGTGCTGTAAAGCGGTGTGCTTGGCCCAGGGAGGCCAGCAACTGTGGTAGCGCCACGTTAGGTTGAGATACGTTACGTGCGGTTGGAGTAGGTTTCGTTAGGTTTGGTTAGGATTGCTTCGACTTTCATGCCATACACTGCTGTTCTGTAGACTTCTGCGCTCTACAATGGTAGTCTCGTTTGGTTAGGTTAGCTTAGGTCAGTCCAGGTTAGGCTATCTTTATCCTTTGTGATATACACTGCCAGACTATGGACATCTGCGCGCTACTCTGCTCAAGTACTTTCTGCTTGGCGATGGTTAGTCCAGCAGCAGAGGTCTAGGCACGTTAGTTTTTGTTATCTCTCATTCGGCTGGGTTGGGATAGGTCCGACTAGGTTATGATAGACAAGACTCTTGTGCTTTACACTACAATGCGGCGGAATTCTGCGTTCTACTGCTCCCTAGTATATTCAGCTGGGCTCTCGTGTTATCAGCAATATTGTCCTAGGTGCGTTGGATTGACTTATGTTTCGTTCGGTTATGTAAGGCTTGGTTAGGTTAGGATAGGGTAACCCAGAATTTTGTGCTATGCAATGCTATTCGGTGGATTCCTGCCGCTCTCCCGTACCCTAGTATATTCTGCTTCGTTTTGGAGTGTCCAGAAATGGAGGTCTCGGCTCGTTAGGCTGTGTTACGTTACGTTTGGTTAGGTTATGACAGGGTAAATCACACCTTTGCGATATACGCGGCTACTCGGTGGATTTCTGAGTTCTAGATTGCACTAGTATGATCTGCTTGGCACCGGGGACGCCAGCAATAGCATTCTCGGCACGTTGCTGTCTGTTAGGCTACGTTCGGTTAGGTAAGGTTATTACCGGTTATCTTGGGATATCTGTGGCTTTTGCGCTACGCGCCGCAGCACGGTGGGTTTCTGCGCTTTACTGTGCTGTAGTGTATTCCGCTTTGCTCTTGGGAGGTCGGCAACAGTGGTCTCGGTGCTTTAGTTTGAGTTAAGTTGCCCTCGGTTATGTTACGTTTGGCTATGTTAGGATTCGGATAGCTTCGACTTTTGTGCTTTACACTGATATGCGGTGGATTTCTGCACTCTACTGTGCTGTAATGCATTCCGTTTGTCTCTTGGGAGACAAGCAATTGTGATCTCGGCGCGCTAGGTAGACTTAGGTTACGCCTGGCTTGGCTTGGTTAGGGTAGGTATGGTTGGGGTAGCTATGACTTTTGTTCTATACTCTGCTATTCGGTCGACACCAGTGCACTGCAATGTTCAACTAGCATCGGCTTGCATTAGGGGAGGCCAGCAATAGTGGACGCGGCACGCTAGGTTGGATTAGATTACGTTCGGTTAGGTTAGGTTACCTTGTGTTATGTCAGGAAAGCTTCGACTTTTGTGTTACACACTGCGAGTCTATGGACTTCTGCGCTCTTCTGTGGGCTATCGAACTCTGCTGGTCTCTGTAGATGCCAGGAATATTGCTCTCGGCACGTTAGATTCAGTTACGTTGCGTTTGGTTAAGTTAGGTTTGTCTAGGCTTGGTTAGGATAGCTTTGACTTTTGTGCTATACGCAGCTATTCGGACGATTTCAGCGTTCTACACTACTCTGCTGTACTCTGGCTATCTCTAGTGAGGCGATCAATAGCGGCCGTGGCTCGTCTGCATGTGCTACGTTACGTCCGCTTATGAAACGTTTCGAAACGTTAGGACGGGATAGCATGGACTTTTGCACAATACACTGCTATTAGGTGGGTTCCTGCGATCTACCGTGCTGTAACATGTTCTGCTTGGCGCTGGAGAGGCCACCAATGGTGGTCTCGGCACGTTAGGTGGAGTAAGGCTGCGTTTGGTTTGTCTGCGATTGGTTACGTCATGATAGGGTAGCATTGACTTTTACGCTATACACTGCTTTTCGGAAGATTTCGGCGCTTTTCATTGGCCTACAATGCTCTGCTCTAATCCGGGGAGACCAGCAATAGCGGCCCTGTCATGATAGGTTGCGTCAGGCTGCATTTGGTTCGGTTAGGTTACGTTGCGTTTGGTTAGGATGGCTTTGATTTTTGTGTTATACACTGATGTTCGCTGGATTTCTGTGCTCCACTTTGCTCTAATATGTTCTGCTATGCCCTGCGGTGGATAGCAATGGTGGTCTCGGCTCGTTAGTTTTAGTCATTCTACGTTTGGTTAGACTAGGTTTGGTCAGGTTAGGTTAGAATATCCCCAACCTTTGTGCTGTACACTGCCATTTGGTGGCTCTCCATGCTCTGCTGTGCTCTAGTATATTCTGCTTGTCTCTGCTGAGGCCAGCAATTGTTGCCTCGGCCTGCTCGGGTCAGTCAGGATACTTTTGGTTGCGTTACGTTGTTTTGGGTTATGTTTGGATGGATTTGACTTTCCTGTTATAAATAGTTATTCTGTGGATCTCTACGCTCTGCTGTGCTCTAGTGTATCCTGCTTGGCTCTCGCGTTTCCAATAACAGCGGTCTCTGCATGTTAGGTTAAGATATGTTTCGTTTGCCTTTATTATGTGAGGATAGGTTAGGATAGGGTAGCGCCGACTTTTGTGCTACACACTGCTTTTCGCTGGCTTTCTACGCTCTACATTGCTCTACTATAATGTGCTAATCCCTGCGTGGGCCAGTAATAGTGGTCTCGGCACTTCAGTTTGATTTAGGCTACGTTTGGTTATTTTACGTTTGGTTAGGATAGGAGAGAGTAGCAGCGACTTTTCTGATATCTGCCGCTATTCGTAGGATTCCTGCCCTGTACTGTGCCCGAGTATGCTCTGCTTGGCACCAGAGAGGTCACAAATACTGGTCCCGGCTCGTTAAGTTTAGTTAGTCCACGTTTGGCAAGGTTAGGTTTGGTCACGTAGGGTAGTATGTTCCTGACTTTCGTGCTATATGCTCTCTATTTGGTGGCTATCTGCGCTCCGATGAGCTCTAATATGCCCTGCCTGTCTCTGGGGATTCTCGCAAAAGTAGTATCTGCACGATAGGATGAAATATATAGCGTTCGGTTATGGTATGTTTCGATATGTTAGGATAGGGTACCCTTTACTACTATGCTACACACCGCTGTTTCGTGAATTCCTGCGTTCCTCATTGCTCCAGTATGCTCTGCTCGGGTCTGCGGAGGCCAGGAAAAGCGGTGTCATAGAATTTGTTCTAGTTATGTTACGTTTGTTTCGGTTAGGTTAGCTTGAGTCAGGTTACGATGGCATCAACTTTTATGCAACACACTACCATTATATGGGCCTCTGCGCTCTGCTCTCCTCTAATATGCTCTGCTTGGCGATGTGGAGCCCAGCATTAGTGGTCTACGTGCGATAGGTTGGATTTGGTTGCGTTCGGTTGGGTAAAGTTAGTTTGTGTTAGGTCCGGATATCTTCGACTCTTGTGCTGTACACTGAAAGCCGCGGATGTCTGTGATCTACTATGCTGTAGTATATTCTGCTTGGCTTCTGGGAAGTCAGTAATAGCGGTGTAGGGTGGTTGGGTGGAGTTAGGTCAAGCTTGTCTGCGCTATGTTCGGCTATGTTGGGCGAGGGCAGCTGTGACTTTTGCGCTCTACTGTCGTCTAATACGCTGTGACTTGCCTTGTGGAGGCCAGGAGCAGTGGCCGCGGCGCGATAGGGAGAGATATGTTAGGTTTGGTTAGGTTTGACTTGTTTGGGATAGTATAGGGTATCTTTGACTTTCTGCTGTACACTGCGATTCTATGGATTTCTGCGCTCTCCTCTCCACTAATATGCTCTGCTTGACCCTGTGAAGGTCAGCAATACATGTCGCGGCACGTTAGGTTGAGTTAGATTGCATTCGGTTATGTTAGGATTGGTTAGGTCAAGATAGGGTAAGTCTGACTTTAGCGCCATACACTACTATTGGGTAAATTTCTGAGCTCTACGTTTCTCTACTATACTCTGCTCGACCCTGCGGTGACAAGCAATAGTGTCCGTGACACGATAGTTTGAGTCAGCTGTCGCTCGTCTAGGCTAGGTTTGGTTAGGTTTGGTTGTGACGGCTCAGACTTTTGAGCTATACACTGCTGCTCGTTGGACTTCCACGCACTACAGTGCTCTAGCATGTTATCCCTGGCTCCGGGGAGGCCAGACATATTGTTCCGGTTCGTTAGGTTTTGCTAGTCCTCGTTTGACTACGTTATGTCAGGACAGGTTAGGCTATGAGATATTTGGCTATTGAGCTATACGCCGCTATTTATTGGCTACCTGCGCTCTGCCGTGCTACAGTATATTCCGCTTGGCTCTGGGGATTACAGCAATAGCGGTCTCTGCGCGTTAGATTAAGTTAGGATACGTTCGATTATATTACGTTTCATTACGATAGGACAGAGTAGTTTTGACTTTTGAGCTATAAACTGCTATTCGGTGGATTTCTGCACTCTACGTTCGACCACTATACTCTGCCCGATTCTGTGGAGGCCAGCAATAGTGGTCGTGGCACGAAAGGTTGAGTTAGGCTACGTTTGGTTAGGTGAAACTTGCCTTTGTTAAGTTAGGATTGCTTTCACTTTCGTGGTATACACTGTTCTCTTGTGGAATTCTGCGCTCGACTGTGCTCTACCGTATTTTACTTGGCCCTGTGGCGGCCACGAATAGTGTTCGCGGATCGTTATTTTGATACATGTTTCGCTTGGTTATACTACAATTGTTTTGGTTATTCCTCTATAACCTGAATTTTCTGCTATACACTGCGATTCTATGGATTTCTGCTCTCTACACTCCTCTGACTTGTGCTTTATGTCTCCGTGCAGGCCAGTAATAGACGTCGAATCTCGTTAGGTTGAGTTACATTGCGTTTGGTTACGATTAGTTACGTTAGACGGGTCTAGTTACGACTTTCGTGCATTACACTGCAGTGCAGCGGATTTTGGCGCCCTACTGTGCTCTAGTATATTCTGGTTGACTCTGTGGAAGTCTGGAATACTGTTCGCGGCACGTTAGGTTTAGTTAGACTACTCGTGGCTATGCTATGTTAGGTTGTGCTGGATCAGGATAGCTTTCACTTTTGTGCCCAACATTGATAATTTATGTACATCTGCCCTCCACTCTACCCTGTCATATGCCGCTTGTTCCTGTGGACGACAGCAATAGCGATCGCTATTGTATTACGTGACATAACTCAATTCAACGTGCAAGACCACTGTTGCTGGCATAGCCAGGGCCAAGCAGAATATAGTAGGGCAAAGCAGAACGCAGATACACACCGCAAAACAGTGTATGGAGCAAGGGTCACACCTATCCTAACCGAAGTAAACCTAACCCTACCGATCTGTACATACCTCAGACCTGCCTGCAGAGAATGCTGTTACTGGCAACCTCGGGGCCAAGCAGAATATAGTAGAGCATTGTAGAACACAGAAATCCACAGAATAGCAGAGTATAGCGCAAACGTCAAAGCTATCCTATCCTAACATAGCCAAACGTGCCGTATCCAAGCGTAGACGTGCACCACGTTGCGTGCCGGGGCCACAATTGCTGCCCCCCCCCTCAGCTAAGCAGAACATATTAGAGGAGAGAAGAGCGCGGAAATCCATATAATCTAAGTGTATAGTACAGAAGTCAAGGCTATCCTTTAATAACCTAACCAAACGTAACATAAACGTACATAGAATAATACAACATAACGTGCCAAGAACACTATTGCTGCCGTCACCAAAGTGAAGCTAAATATACAGGAGCGCAGGAGAGTGCAGATATCCGCCGCAATGCAGTGCATAGCACGAAAGCCAAATAAATCCAAACCATATCTGACTTTGCCTAACAAAACCAAGCGCAGCATAACAGAGCAGAACGCGCCGACGCCAAATTTTTGGCCTCCACAGGGCCAAGTGGAACATACTGGAGCACAGTAGAGCGCAGAAGTCTACCGAACCGCAGCGTATAGCACACAAGTCGAAGCTATCCTATCATAACTTAGTCAAACGTATCATAAGCAAACGCAAACTAACTCAGCATAACTTGCCGAGACCACTATTGCTGCCCTCCCCAGGGCTAAGCAGAACATACTAGACGAGAGTAGAGCGCATAAATCCGCCGTATAGCAGTGTACAGTGCGAAAGTCAATGCTAACCTATCCTGACCTGAGTAAACGTAACGTAACCAAACGTAGCGCGAGAAATGCTGATGTGCCGAGATCACTACTGCTACCTCTCCAGTTACAAGTAGAACATATTAGTGGAGGGTAGAGGGCAGAAATCCATGGATTCGCAGTGCATAGCACTGTAGTCGAAGTTACCCTAACCCCACCTGCCGTAACCTAACGTAGCCTAACGTAACCTTACTCAAAATAAGGTGCCGGGATTAACATTACTAGCCTCCACAGAGCCGAGCAGAGCATATTAGTGCAATATAGATCTCAGAAATCCACCGAATGGCGGTGTACAGCGTAAAAGTCAAATATATCGTAACCTACACTGACCTAACCTAGCACGTAGAATGTGTAAACCATACGATTCAAGACCACTCTTGCTGCCCTCCTGAGAGCCAAGCAGAACATTTGAGAGGAGAGTAGAGCGCAGGGATCCACAGAATCATAGTCTACAGCAGAAAAGTCAAAGCCTTCTAACCGAAACGCTGACAAATATGACCTAAAGAAGCGAAGCCTAACTCAGCATAGCGAGCAGCGGCCACTATTGCTGGACTCCTCTGGGCCAAGCTGAATATAATAGAGCAGAGTAGTGCGCAGTAGTGCTCCGAAAAGCAGTCAACAGCAGAGAGGTCATTTCTACCTTATAAAAACATAATAAAACCTAATATAGACAAACGTAACCTAACTCAACATAACTTGCCGAAACCACTGTTGCTGGAGTTCCCAGGGTCGAGCAGAGTATAGTTGAGGAATGAAGGGAGCGGATATCTACGGAATAGCAGTGTAGAGCGAAAAAGACAAAGTAATCCTATTCTCACATAACAAAACGTAACATAACCAAACGTAACATAACCCAAACTGGCGTGCCTACCAGCTATAGCTGACCTCCCCAGGGCCAAGCGGAACACACTAGAACACAGTAGAGCGCACAAGTCCGCCGAACAGCAGTTAATATTACAAAAGACAAGTGAACCCGTACCTAACCCAAACTAATATAACATAACCAAACGTAGCCTAACTAAACCTAACGTGCGCAGAACACTATTACTCTCCTCCCGAGAGCCGAGCTGAGTACAGGAGAGCAATGTAGAGCGTAGAAATCCTTCGAAAAGCAGTGTATATGGCAAGAGTCAATCTTATCCTATCGTAGCCTATCCGAACGTAATATAACCAAACGTGACATAACTTAGCATAAAGCGCCGATACCACTATTTCTGGCCTACCCAGAGACCAGCAGAACTAATTGGATTGCGGTAAAGCGCAGAAATGCTCAAAAAACCGTGTATAACATGAGAGACGAAGCTACCCGGATACAACCCACGCAAACGTAACCTAACCAAACGTAGCCAATCCCAAACTATCGTGCCGAGACCACTATTAATGGCCTCCGCAGAGACGAGCAGAGTAATTAGAACAATGAACAGCACAGAAATCCACCGAATAGCGGTGTATAGCGCAGGAGTCGATGTTACACTATCCGAACCTAACCAAACGTAACACAACCAAACTTAAATATACTCAAGCTAGCGTGCCTACACCACTACTGCTGACCTCCCCAGTGAAAAGCAGAATATACTAGAGCACAGTAGAGCGAAGGAATTCGCCGCATTGAAGTGTAAAGCAGAAAATCAGAATGTACCCTTACCTAACGTGACCTGACATAACCTAACTGAAGATACTGCAGAAAGACATAGCCTGTTTAGCCAAATATTGCTAGACTCCCCATCGCCAAGCTGGCATATTAGGGGAGAGTAGAGCGCGGAAGCACTTAGAGTGGCAGTGTATAGCACGAAGGTCAACGATATCCCAACCTGACTCTAACAAACGCGCCGCGACCACTATTTCTGGAATTCGCGGAATAAGGCAGGGAGTATTAGACCGCAGTAGAGCGCAGAATTCCACCGTGCAGCAGTGTACAGCAGAAAAGTCATACCTACCCTAGCCTACCATAAACAAGCATAGTACAACCAAACCTAACATGTCTCAACCTAACGTTCCTAGACCAGTATTGCTGACCTCCACAAAGCAAAGCAGAATAAACTAGAGCAGAGGGGAGCGCAGAAGTCCGCCGCACTGAAGTGCAAAGTGCAAAGTCAGACATATCTTAACCTAACCAGACGTAACCCAACCTAGGCAAAAGGAACCTAACTCTACCTAACGTGCCGAGACCACCATTGCTGGCATCTACATCGCGAAGCAGAGCATACTAGAGCACAGTAGAGCGCAAGAATCAACCGAATAGCAGTTTAAAGCACTAAAGTCAAAGCCATCCCGAACAAACATAACCCAAACTATCCAGACCAGACGTAACCAAACCCAAAATAGCAAGCCACGTCCTAGGATGCTGGAATCCCCAGAGACAATCCGGTGTCAGTAAAGCAATGCAGTGCACAGGAATCGACCGGATAGCAGTGTATATCTCAAAAGTCAGGGATATCCTGACCAAACCTTTCCTAACCTAGACAAGCGCAAGCTGACAATACCCGGCGTGCGGAGGCCACTATTGCTGGCCTATCCAGAGCCAAGTAGAACATACTAGGGCACAGTTGAGCGCAGAAGTCCACCGAAAAGCAGTTTATACCACGAAAGTGAAAGCAATCAGAGCCTAATCCACACCAATATTTCCTACCCAAACGTAGCCTGACTCGACCTAACTCGCCGAGATCACTATTACTGGCCGCCCCTGAGGAGAGCGGAGTACCGTAGAGCACAGTAGAGCGCAGAATTCCAACGAAAAGCAGTCTATAGCCGAAAAGTCACCTCTATCCTGTCCTGACATATCCAGACGTGATACAAGCAAACGTAACCTAACTTCACCTGACGTGCGGAGACCAATATTGCTGGCTTCCCCAGCGCCTAGCAGGGCAGATTAGAGCACAGCAGGACGCAAATTCCATCGAATAACAGTGTACAACGCAAAAGTGGAAGCTGTCATTTCCAAACCTAGCTAAACCTTAACTACCCAAACGCCGCTTGTCTCTACCAACCGTGTCACAGAGACAGGCGGATGCTGGTAGAGCAGCGCAGTGCACAGATATCGGCCGTACAGCAGTGTATGGCACAAAAGTGAAAGCTATCCTATCCTAATCTATGCAAACGTAATATATCCAAACGCAGCCTAATTTGGCCTAATCTGCTGAGGACACTAGTACTGGCATCCCCAGATCCAAACAGAGCATTCTAGGGCACAGAAGAGCGCAGATAGCCACCATCTCGCTGTGTGTTCCACAAAAGTCAAAGACACCCTGACCTAACTTGGCATAACCTAACCTAATGGAACGTAGAGTATCTAAGCCTGACGTGCCGAGGCCTCCATTGCTGGTGCCCCAGAGCTAAGAAGAACACATTAGATCACAGTAGAGTACTGAAATCCACCGAATAGCAGTGTACAACCCAAAACCATACTAACCAAACGTAACATAACTCAACCTATCGTGCCACGACCGCTATTCCTTTTCTCCCCTGAGTCCTGCAGAGTATAGCAGAGATGTGTAGGGCGTGCAAGTGCACCGATTAGCACTGTATAGCACAAGAGCCACCTCTTTCCTATTCTCACCTATCAAAACGAAACATAAACCATCGTAGCGTAAATTAACCGAACGTGCCATGACCGATATTGCTGGCGTCCCCAGAGACAGGCAGATTACACTACAGGACAGTAGAGCGAATAAATCCCCCAAATAGCGCTGTGCAGCCCAAAAGTCTAGGATAACCTAACCTAACCTGACCTACCCTGACCTGAACACATGCAGACTAACCAAGCCTAACGGGCTGAGTACACTATTGCTGGCCTCCAAATCGAAAAAGGAACATAAAGCGCAGAAGTCCATAGAATGGCAATGCAAATCAGAAACGTCAATGCTATCCTAACATAACACACACTAACCTACCATATCCGAGCGTAGCCTACCTCAACCAAACGTGCCGAGTCCCCTATTGCTGGCCTCCCCGGAGCCAAACAGAACGCACTTGAACACAGTAGGGCGCAGAAGTGCACCGAATGACAGTGTATAACACAAAAACCAAAGCCGTCCTAAATGACAGTAACCTAACTTAACCTAACCAAACGTAATCTTACGCAGCCTATCGTGCAACGACCGCAATTGATGATCTCCGCAGAGCCGAGCGGAGTATTGTAGGGCAACGATGTAACCTAACTTAACCTAACCAAACGTAATCTTACGCAACCTATCGTGCAACGACCGCAATTGATGATCTCCGCAGAGCCGATCGGAGTATTGTAGGGCAACGTAGAGAGTAGGAACCGAACAAATAGCGGTGTGTAGCAGTGAGGTCACAGCTACCATCTCCTAACCTAACCAATAGTAGCGTTACCAGACGTAGCCTAGCAAAGCCTACCGTGCCGGAGCCACAAATG
The DNA here is from genome assembly GCF_001483705.2 of Eufriesea mexicana. Classification (NCBI taxonomy): domain Eukaryota; kingdom Metazoa; phylum Arthropoda; class Insecta; order Hymenoptera; family Apidae; genus Eufriesea; species Eufriesea mexicana. Next base: position 329,651 of record NW_016910386.1, read on the forward strand.
CTGGCACCCATAGATTCGAGCAGGCTATAATAGAGCACAGTAGAGCGCAGAAAGCCATCAAATAGCAAGGTGTAACTCAAAAGTCGAAGATATGCTCACCTAACCAGACCTAACTCAACCTAACCAAACGTAGAATAACTGAACCTAACAACTCGCCACCACTATTGCTGGCATCCCTGGAGACAAGCGGAATATGATGGAGCACAGCAGAGCACACATGTCCGTACAATATCACTTCTGAGAACATAAGTCAATGCTATCCTAACCTATCCCAACCAAACTTAACCGAACGCAGCCTAACTTGCAGCGTCCAGCATTGCTGGATAATAGAGGAGAACAGAGCGGAACATAACTTAACATTACGTGCCGAGGCCAATATGACTGGCATCTCCAGAAACAAGCAGAACGCACTATAGCTCGGTAGAGCGCAGAAATCCACCGACTAGTGGTGTGTAGCGTAAAAGTCAAAGCCATCCAAAACTAACCCAAACGAGTGTGACATAACCAAACAAAGCCTAACTAAACATAGCGAGTTGCGGCCGCAATTGCTGGACTCCCAGGGCCAAGCTCAAAATAGTAGGGCACAGAAGATTACTAAATTGCACAGAACAACAGTGTATACCACGAGAGTCTATGCTTTCCAAACATAACCCTAGAAAACGTAACCTAACCAGACGTAGTCCAAATCAACCTATCGTGCCGAGACCACTATTACTGGACTCCCCAGAGTCGGGCAGGCTATCGTCGGATACCGTAGAGCCCAGTAATCCAGCAAATAGCAATTCATCACACAAAAGTCAAAGATATCCTAACCCAGCCAGGCCTAACCTTAGCTAACCAAACGTAGAATAACTAAACATAACGTGCGCGACCGCTATTGACGGCTTCCCCAGAGATGAGCAGAATATTGTAGAGCACAGTAGAGAACTCAGGTCCATAGGATATCAGCGTTGAGCACACAAGTCACGGCTATCCTAGCCTAACCCATCCCAATCTAATTTAGCCGACCGCAATCTAACACAGCCTAAGGTGCCGCGACGAGTATTGCTTGCCTCCAAAGTGACAAGCAGAGCATAATAGGGGAGAGTAGAGCGCAGGAATCCATTGACTCGCATTGCAATGCGGAAAAGTCGAAGATATCCAAATCTAACCAAAGCTAACGTAACCTAACCAAACGTATCCTATCTCAACCAAACGTGACGAGACCAGTACTGCTAGACTCGCCAGGGCAAAGGCGAATATAATATAGCACAGTAGAGGGCAGAAACCCAACGAATGAAAGTGTAAAGCACAAAAGTCAAAGCCATCCCAAACAAACTTAGCATAACATTATCTAACAGAAAGTGACCCAACCCAACCATACGTGCTACGACCGCTGTTGCGGGTCTCCACAGAGACAAGCAGATGCTAGTAGGGCAATGTAGTACACAGACGTAGACTGAATAGCAGTGTATAGCACAAAAGTCAAAGCTACCCTGACTAAGCCTACCATAACCTTGCCAAGCATATCGTAACATAACTCAACCTAGCGTGCCCAGAGCACAATTGCTGGCCTCCCTAGAGTCAAGCAGAACACATTAGAGCACATTAGGGCGCAGAAATAAATTGGGTCGCTGTGTATAGCGGAAAAGTCAAAGCTATTCATACATAACCCTTGAAACACAACCTATCCAAACGTAGCATAACTGAACCTAACGTGCCAAGACAAGGATTACCGGCCTTCCTCGGGCCGAGCAGGGTATAGTTGAGAAACATCGAGCGTAGAAATCCAACAAACAGCACGGCCTTCCTCGGGCCGAGCAGGGTATTGTTGAGAAACATCGAGCGTAGAAATCCAACAAACAGCGGTGTACAGCACAGAAGTCACAGCTAACGTTCCCAAGCCTATCCAAACATAGCCAAGCCAAACGTAACCTAACTCAACATAACATGCCAGGACCACTATTGCTAGCCTTCCCGGAGCCGAGCAGAGCACAATAGACCACAGCAGATAGCATATATCAACCGTATAGCAGTGTATGGCAAGAAAGTTGGAGTTATCGTATCCTAACCATGCCAAGCGTAACGTAACCGAACGTAAACTTACTCAGCCTAACTTGCCGAGACCATTATTGCTGCCCTCACCATAGCCAAGTAGAACATATCGGAGGAGACTAGAGCGCAGAAATCAATATGGTCGCAATGCTTAGGACGATAGTCGAAGCTCCCCTATCCTAACATATCCAAACGTAGCATATACGAACGTAGCCAAACTCAACCTAACGTGCCGAGGCCATTATTGCTTGGCTCCCCATTGCCAAGCAGAATGTACTGGAGCAACGTAGAGCGCAGAAACCAAACGAATTGCAGTGTATGCCACAAAAGACTAAGCCATCCCATCCAAACGTAACCTAACCTAACCTAACCAAACGTAACGTAACACAATCTATTTTGCCACGACCGCTATTGCTGGTTTCCCTGGAGTCGAGCTGAGTATAGTAAAGCTACGAAGATAAAAGGTATCCACCGAATAGCATTGTCTAGCACAAAGTAAAAGCCATCCTTTCCTAACATTACAAGTCGTGACTCACGCAAACGTAGCATAACATAAAATGACGTGACGCGACCAGTTTTCTGACCATCACAGTGCTAAGCAGAACATCGTAGAGGGCGTGGCGCGTAGAAATCCATGGAAACGCAGTGTCTTGCAGAAAAGTCTATGCTATCGAAACATAGCACAAACCAACTTAACCTAACCAAACGAAGCCTTACTCAACGCAACGTGCCGCGACCACCATTACAGTCCTCCCCTGATGTTAACAGAGTACAGTAGAGCTATGTAGATCCCAGGAATCCACCGAGTAGCGGCGTATAGCACACAAGTCAACTCTATCCTATCCTAACCTGTCCAAACGCAATAGAAGCAAACGTAGCATAACTTAACCTAACGTGCCGAGGCCAATATCGCTGGCCTCCGCAGAGCCAAGCGGAAAATCCCAGAGCACAGTAGAACTCAGGAAGCCTCCATGTAGCGGTGTATAGCACAAAAGTCAATGGCACCCATTCCTAACTTGACATAACCTATTCTAAACATACGTGGAATAACTAATCCTTACGGGTCAAGACCTCTTTTGCTGGCCGACACAGAGCCACGCAGAACATATTAGTGCTCTGTAGAGCGCAGAAATCCAACGTATGGCAAGGTATACCACGAAAGTCAAAGCTATAACAAGCTAACCCGAACTAACGCGGCTAAACCAAACGTTGAATGACTCTGCCTAACGTGCCTAGACCACAATTGTTGCAACTCCTATGACAAGCGGAACATACAGGAGCTCAGTAGAGTGCAGAAATACGCTGGACAGCAGTGTATAGCACAAAAGTGAATGCTGTCGTATCCTAACACAACCAAATGTAACATAACCAAACGTAACATAACCCCACCAAGCGTGCCTAGGATACCATTGCTGAAAACCTCACTGCCATCCAGAATATACAAGAGCTCAGTGGAGCGCCGAAGTCCACCGCATTGCAGTGTAAAGCACAAAAGTCGAAAGCACATCAACCTAACGTGACCTAACCTAACGTAGCCAAATGCAGCCTAACTCAGTGTATCGTGCGGAAGCCACTATTGCTGTCTTTGCCAGAGGCAATCTGAACATTCTATAGCATAGTAGAGTGCAGAAATCCGCCGAATGGCAGTGTATGGCACAAAAGTAAAAGCAATACTTTCCGACACTAGCCAATCTTAACGTGCCCAATCGAAATCAAACTCCACCTAACGCGACGAGTGCACCGTTACTGTCCTCCCCCGAGCCAAGCAGAGCATATTCTAGCACAGTAGAGCGCAGAGATCCATCGAATAGCAGCGTATAGCGCAAAAGTCAGTTCTATCCTGTTGTAACCTAACCGAACGTAACACTGCCAAACGTACCTTAACCCAACGTAGCGTGCCGAGACCACAATTGCTTGTCTGCGCAAAGCAGGGCTGGGTATGGTAGAGCACAGTAGAGCGTAGGAATCGACCTCATTGCAGTGAAGATCACGAAAGACAAAGATATCCATCCCAATCCTGTCCTTACCTAACCTAATCAAACGTAACGTAACACAATCTAACGCGCCGAGACCACCATTACTGGCATCACCATGGCCATTCGGGAAATATTGGAACGCACTTGATCGCAGAAATCCGCCGAGTAGTAGTGTATATCACAAAGGTCATAGCTATTACATCCTAACCCAACCAAGCGTAACCCAACCAAACGTGCCGAGACCTCAGTTGCTTGCATCCCCAGAACCAAGGAGAAAATATTAGAGGAGAGTAGAGAGCAGGAATCCATCGAATACCATTGTATAGCACAGAAGTCAGAGCTAACCAATCTTAAGCTAGCCAAAGGTAACATAACCAAACTAACCTAACTTAAACTAACGTGCCGAGGCAACTATTGCTGGGCTCCGCAGTGCCAATAACATAACCAAACTAACCTAACTTAAACTAATGTGCCGAGGCAACTATTGCTGGGCTCCGCAGTGCCAAGCGGAATATACTAGAGCAGAGAACAGCGCAGAAGGCCACCAAATAGCAGTGTATAGCACAATGTAGTTAGATATCCTAACCTATCCTGACCAAGGCTAACCTAACCGTACGTAGCCTAGCTCTGCCTAACGCGCCGAGGACACTATTGTTCGCCTCCCGAGAGATAGGCAGAATGTAGTAGAGGACAGTAGAGCTCAGGAATCCACAGAATTGCAATGTATAGCACAAAAATCGAATACATCCTAACATAAGAAAACCTAACCTAACCTAACCAAACGCAGCGTAACTTAACGTAATGTTCCAAGACAACTATTGCTCGCCTGCACAGAGCCGTGAAGAACATATTAGAGGAGACTGGGGAACAGAATTTGTCAGAATCGCAGTGTATAGCAGAAAAGTCTAAGCTATACGAACCTAGCCCGAAACAAACGCAACCTAACCTACCGTAGCCTAACCCAACATAACGAACTGCGTGCACTATTGCTGGCCTCGACAGGGCCAAGCAGTATGTAGTAGAGCTCAGTAGAGCGCAGAAATCTACCGAATAGCAGTGTAAAGTAGGAAAGTCAAAGCGGTCCGAACCGAACGTAACGTATCTTACCCTAACAAAACTTAGCATGTCTCAACCTAATGTGCCGAGGCCGCAATTGCTGGCTTCCCCAGAGCCAGGCAGAGAATATTAGAGCAAGGGAGAGCCAGAAATCCACGGAACTGCAGTTTACAGCACAAACGACAGAGCTATCCTATCCTAATCTAACCAAGCGTAACGTAAACAAACGGAACATATCACAACATATCGCGACGAGGCAATTGTTGCTGGCCTCAACAGAGCCATGCAGAGCATATTAGGGCGAAGTAGAGCGCAGAAATCCTCCGAATAGCACAGTACAGCACAAAAGGTAAAGGCATGTTGTCATAACCTATCCAAACGTAACTCAACCGAACGTAACTTAATCCAACGTTACGTGGCGAGACCAGTACTGCTGGCCTCCGCAGAGCCATGCAGATTATACTAGGGAACGGTAGAGCGCAAAAATCCGCCGCATCGCAGCGTAAAGGGCAAAGGTGGAAGATATCGAAACCTTACCTAACCTAACCAAACTAAACTACCCAAGCCAAGCCTAACACAACATGTTGTGCCGAGACCACTATTGCTGTCCACCACAGAGACGAGCAGAACATATGAGTGGAGAGGAGCGGAGTGGAGAGGAGAGGAGAGGAGAGGAGAGGAATCTATAGAATCGCAGTGCACAGCAGAAAAGTCAAAGCTATACGAAACCTACCCTAGCTAATATAACCTAACCTAACGTAGCCTGGCGCACTATAAGGTACCGCTATCGCCATTGCTGGCCTCCCGAGGGCCAACCAGAAAATAGTAGTGCACAGATGAGTGCAGACGCCCGCCGAATAACGGTGTGTAGTACGAAAGCAGTGCTACCCTAGCCGAAATTAACATAACCTAGCCTAATCAAACGTAACGTATCTCAAGCTATCTTGTCGAGACCACTATTGCTGGCCAACCGAGAGTCATGCCGAATGTATTAGGGCGCAGTAGAGCTCAGATATCCACCGAATAAGGGAATATAGCACGATAGTCAAAGTAATCCTTGCCGAACCAATCCTAATCTGACCTAACCGAACGTAACATATCTCAGCATAACGTGCAGAGACCACTATTTATGTCCTGCCCGCAGCCAAGCAGAAAGTATTAGAGCACAGTAGAGCGCAGAAATACACCGAATATCAGTGTATAGCACAAAAGTCACAGCCATATTCTACTAACCTAACCTAACGTAACGCGGGCAAGCCAAACCTATCTCAAACCAAGGCGCTGCAACCACTATTGCTGGCCTCCCCGGAGCAGTGCAGAAGATACTATAGGAGGGCAGAACGCAAAAATCAATAAAATCGAAGTGCATAGCAGAAAAAGCCAAAGCTGTCAAAAGATAACCAATACTAACGTAACGTAGGCAAACGTAGCATAAAGAAACGTTTCGTACCGTTAACACAATTGCTAGCCTCCCCAGAGCAAAGCAGAATATACTAGAGCACAGTAGAGTGGAGAATTGCACCGAAATCTGCGTGTAAGAGAGAAGGTGAAGGTATCCAAGCATAATAGAAGCTAACCCAGCCTAACCAAACGTAACCTAACTCAACGTTACTTGCCGCGACCAGTATTGCTGGCTTGGCCAGCACCAAGCAGAGTATAACAGAGCACATTGGAGCGCAGAAATTCGCCGAAGAACGGTGTATAGTGCGAAAGTCAAGGCAACCCAAACCGAAAATAGCATAACATAACCTAAGAAAGCGTAAAACAAACCAAAACTCACGTGCCAAAACAAATATTGCTGTGCTCCTCAGAGCCAAGTAGAAAACATTACACTACAGTAGAGCGCACATGTCCACGGAACAGTAGCGTACGGCATATAGCTCACAGCTACGCCTTCCTGAGCTTGCCAAACGTAACGTAACCAAACGTAACGTATCTCAATCTAACATGCCGAGACCACAATTGCTGGCCTCCCCAGATCCAAGCGGAGCACACTAGCGCACAGCAGACCGCAGATATGCTCCGAAATGCACTGCTTAGCAAAGAAGTCAATGCTATCCTATGCTAACATAGGATAGGGAGACCTGCCATAGTGGTCGCGGTACGATTGGCTTAGTTAGGTTACGTTTGGCTATGCAACGATTGGTTAGGTTAGGGTACGATAGATATGACTCTTGTGCTATAAACCACTATTCGGTGGACTTCTGCGCTATAATCATCACCAGTATGTTCTACTTGGCTCTGGGGAGGCCAGCAATAGTCGTCGCGGTGTGTTATGTTGAGACAATCTACGTTTGGTTGGGTTATGTTACGTTTGGATATGTTAGGATAGGGTAGGTGCGACTTTTGTGCTATACACTGCGCTTGTTTGGATTTTTGCGCTCCACTGCCCTCTAATATTTTCCGCTCGGCTCTGGGGATGCTTGCAATGGTGGCAGAGGCACGTGAGCTAGAGTTATGTTACGTTTCGTTAAGGTAGGACATGTCTGGTTATGTCAGGATGGCTTTGACCCTTGTGGCACAAACTGTAGTGGGGCTGATTCCTGTGCTCAACTGTGCTCTATTATATTCTGCTTGGCACTGTACAGGGTAGCAATAGTGGTCACAGCACGTTAGGATGCTTTGAGACGCGTATGGTAACGTTACCTTAGTCAAGGTTAGGGGAGGATAGCTTCCACTCTTCTGCTATACCCTAGAGGTCGGTGGAATTCTGCTCTGTACTCTGCTGCAGTATACTCTGCTTTGCTCTGGGAAGGCTAGAAATAGGGCCGCGGCAATTTATGTTTTCTTAGTCTACGCTTGGCTGGGTTACGCTACGTTCGGTTATGTTAGGATAGGTTAGCTTTG